>NW_007254492.1:448893-487449 GCF_000164805.1 Carlito syrichta | reverse complement strand
TGAGCCCGCGGGTTCGATACCCGCCTGGGCAGCGAGGCCTCATCTCTACAATCAATCAAAAAATTAGCCAGGCATGGTAGCGCGTGCCTGTAATTCCAGCTACTCAGAAGGCTGAGGCAGAAGGATCGCCATAGCCCAGCAGGCGAGGCTGCGGTGGCCGGGAGCGGCTACTGCACTCCAGTCTGGGCGACGGAGTGAGACTCCAACTCAAAAAAAAAAAGAGAGAAAAAAGAAAAAAAATTATCTGGGCATTGTGCATACTCCTATAGTCCCAGTTACTCAAGAAGCTGAGATAGGAGGATCCCTTGAGCCCAGAACATGAGGCTGCAGTGAGCTAGGATCACAGCCTGGGTGACAGAGTGAGAAATTCATTTCAAAAAAACAAACAAAAATTACAAAATTAAATTTTTTTGATGTTTTCTTAAGTTTTTTTTCTTTCCCCATGTAATCTACATCCAGTGAACAAAGGACAATGTTTGAACCAAAGTCTAAATTTAACTTTCTAACATGTGACCATAAACTTTTCCCAGAATCCTGGCAGCCTGAGGACGTGTCCTGCCTGCCCTGCTGACCCTCCGCCTCATCCCAACCCACAAGGAGTGCTCGGTGGCCTGTGACCTCCCCACTTCCAGATCTAGCCCAGCCCAGCCCAGTCCCTTCCCACCCTCCTTGGCCTCTCCACCATTGCCCCAGCATCACTTCCATGGTAGATTCTGGCCTTCCCCAGCCCTAAGTTGTGACTACAATGTTCGCAAGCTCTCTGCCCACCTGGCTTAATATCCTTATCCTTAACGTCCAGAAAACCCCCCAGATTGCCAGGGCCTACTCTAGCCCTTTCCACACCCTGTGCTGGGCTGTTCATGCAATTTTATTCCGTCAAAGCCCCCTGAGTATTAGCTGGGCAGGGAACTGTCGGAGGAGGGCGGTACTTTGTTTCTCTTCTGCAAGGATCCCTGGTGGCCAGGGAAAGATCTGGGCCCCTTGCAGAGGGCTAAAGGGCTGGGCAGGCTCTGAGATCCAGAATTTGCTTCCTGCTGGGGAGGGAATGGGCAGGCAACTTCCTGAAGGAGGTGGTGTGTGAGCTGGGCAACAAGACACTAGAAAAATGTTATTGGAAAGAGGGGACAGACAACAACACAAGACAGGCCAGGCAGCAGGAAGTAGACGGGATGGCTGGGCAGCGGGAGGCAATTTGGCGGGCCTGCCACAGGGATGGGATGGGTTGTGTTCAATAATTTGGGACCTCTTTTTTTGCTTTTTTGTTTAACACATCTGACTAGAAGGTGTATACAAGAATTGACACATGAGAAGGCATTAGTTACCACTAAGGAATCTGTAAGAATTAGGACTTGGGGAAGGTAAAAATGATTACCTAAACATTTTTAACTGGAAACTAACCCCAAAAAGCTGATCAGATCTCTGTTAACATTTATGAAGAGTCTTCATATGACTCTCCAGGATGTTTATTAAACCGGGGACCCTCAACCCGATGTTCTAGAGTTCCTCATTTGCAAAACAGAAATAAGGGGATTGCCCTGACTGGCTCCCATGTGGTGAAGTGTTCTCCCTACTCGCAATCCACTCCACCTACATAGACCCTGTCTCCGAGCCCCACCCTCAGTTTTCCCTGCCAACTGGACCTTCAGCTTTATTCTAGGAACACTGTGTCATACACTACTAAGTCACACATTTATTCTAAGCAGATAAGACAATGACTGACAGGGAAAACCTTTATTTATGTTATGAACTCAATCCATTTAGTATATTTCAAAAGGTGTAGTACTTTTCTTCATTTATCAGTGAAAGAAGTTATAAATTAACTTCAAAAAAATTAGCAAAGGCAGGCAAACTTTCTTGAAAGTCACAGTTGCATAGTCACATACAAAATGCACCTTTGAAAAGGGGAGGGGCAAGACAGGCTCCACCAACTTTCGTGGGCTTCATCATACTCGGGATTTACTTTAGGGTGAAGAGAATGGCATCTCTCAAAAAGGAGACTGACAGGCGTGATGGGTCATGCCTGTAATCCCAGGATTTTGGGAGTCAGAGGCAAGAGGATTGCCTGAGCCAGGGGTTTGAGACCAGCCAGCACAAGACGAGACGAGACCTCATCTCTCTGATAAATCAACAAATTAGCCAGCTGTGGTGGCACACGCTTGTTGTTTCATCTACTTGAAAGGCTGAGATGGAGGAAGCAGTGAAGGATATGGTGGCAGTGAGTGTGCCACTACACTCCAGCTTCGGTAACAGAGTGAGACTCTGACCCCCCCCCCCAAAAAAGAGTCTGTTATTATGTGAGGACTTTAGTATATGCCATCCTAAGAGCATCCAGTGGGAACATGCTTTCTAAACTTGATCTAGGAAGTGGAATGTGGAATCAATTCATCCTCCTCCCCTTCAGGGCTGTCCACTGGTTCATGAATTAAAAAGCAAGACAAAATCAAACTACACACACACACACGTCACTAAGATATCTCAGATTACTCTCCAGACTGGAACCAAGAAGGAGCTTCAACAATTCTAAGTAGTGTGTTAGAAAGTCATCAAAGCATGCCATGCTCTTAAACAAATACCATAGTTTGTTTTTTTTTTTAAACAACAACACAAGCGAGTACTGAACACTTTTTTGGACATTAAAGTTACTCAAAATTAACTAGTATTGGAAGAGGGAAGGGATGACCATACCTGTGTGCCTTGTCACAAGTGTACATGTGAGTAGGAACAGGACATTTGTCATTATGACAGAAAATGAATTTTTTTGTCATTTCTCCTGGCTTGCTTTTACAGTTTTATGTATGTATGTATTTATTTATTGAGTCAGACTCTATGTCACCCAGGCTGGATGGCGGTGGCAAGATCCTGGCTCACCGCAGACTGGACCGCCTATTGATCCCTCCACCTCAGCCTCCCAAACAGCTGGGACTACAAGCATAGGACACCATGCCCAGCTAACATTTTTTGTAGAGACGAGGTCTTGCTATGTTTCCCAGGCTGGACTCAAGCTCTTAGACTCAGTCGATCCTCTGGTTTCAGCCTCCCAAAGGGCTGAAATTAAAAGCAAGAGCCACTGTGCCTGGCCACCTTTCACATTTTTAAAGAAGAACAGAGATACCACTGAAACAGAACTAGAAATATATCTGCTTGTAGGTACGCAGCAGTTGTAATCTGTCATCATCCTCTAGCCCTATAGCATCAAAAGTCTAAGATTATATGCATATGCTCTCCACCAATCATAACTGTGGTTGCATAGTCAGAAATGGCAGGTACATATTCAGATGGAAATGGGTTTGTTGTGTAGGATGTCAGGGGACATGTTTTACCAATGGCTCCAATGCTCACAACAGCACACTTAATTGTCTGCATTGCTGAAATCGTTTTGTATCCACTTTAAATATTTCAGAGTTCATGTTGACCTCAACCTCTCATGGGTCATGGCTGCACACAGGGGTCTCTCTCCTTGTCCTCAGTCATCAGCCTGGACTGGGCTGTCATCCAGATTGGGTTTGAACCAACTGACCCTGACATGACCCCTATCACCCCGCCCTCCCAAGGATCGTGACACCCAAGGGAACAAACACCTTTGGGATTTTGTGCTCTGTATCACATGATCATCCCAGGCTCAGCTCCAGAGTGCAGCTATCTTGGTGTGAGAGCTTCCACCACTGTTTCCTGTCTCTGAGGAAGGGCTCTGCACACCGACTCAGAGGACCCTCTCTGAGCAGACATCCCAGCCTTCCCTATGATAAATAGCAGCTTTGTATTTATTTATTTATTGAGTTGGAGTCTCACTCTGTCACCCTCTGACTGGAGTGTGGTGGCCGCTCCCGGCCACTGCAGCCTCGACCTGCTGGGCTCCGGCAATCCTTCCGCCTTAGCCTTCCAAGTAGCTGGAACTACAGGTGCGTGCTACCACACCCGGCTAATTTTTTATTTTGATTTATAGAGATGAGGTCTCGCCAAGTTGGACAGGCGGGTCTCGAACCCGAGGGCTCAGGCAATCCACTCACCTCGGCCTCCCAAAGTGCTGGGATTACAGGCTGAGCCACCGAGCCTGGCAGCAGCTTTGTATTTAAACCGAAGTCAAACAACACTAATTTGAAATGAAAACACAATTCTTTACAGACTGTGTGCCCTTGAAGGTCAGAGTATGCTTCTCCTCCTCAGCCTACCTGTCTGACATTTCCTGGGTGCCCATCCTTGATCAAAGAAAAAACTGGCTCCCAGCAATGTCTGCACAGACCTCTGAATGGGATGGGAAGACCATCATTGAACAGCAGCAATAGTGTGATCAGTGCTGGGACCAAAGAAGTAGGAGGAATGGGAGGGCTGGGGAAGCAGAGAGACCAGCAACTTCTGGGGTCTGGAGGCATAGAAATGCCTGACATGGTATATTTGGAAAATGCTAGCATAACAGAAGAGGCTGGGAAATAGGTAAGAACCAGCTCCTACAGTGTTTTGGATGTGGTGCTAAGGAACTTGGCTTTCTCCTGGAGGCCAAAGGGAGCCACTGAAGGTGTGCTCCAAGACACGAGGGTAGGTCTGGGGGCCACCATAGCCGGCCCCAACAGAACTGCCCACTGTGGACGTTAGGGCAGGGGAGGTTGATGACTGGTGACGGAGGAAGGTGGAGTCCTCCTCATCTCTGTGCCACCTGCAGCATGACACCACCCTGTTAACTTGGGCACATCTTGACGCCTCCCCAGCCTCAGCCTCTGCTGCCACACTATGGGAAAGACAAGCATCACAGGGTGAGACGGGGATTTGATGAGATGAGGCATAAAGACAGCAAGGAGGGAGGTGGGCAATAGTTACTATTGACCGGGGGGTCAGCCCTGAAGTGCTTCCTTGGCTTGGCACTTGTGCCTGCAGAGCACTACACTCCTTGTGTCTGAGATGTCTGTGTCACCAGTTGAGAGCTTCCTGAGCCCTGGGGCCAGCACACCCTCTGCCTAGCCACACACTCAAGGACTTCCTGTGAAACAGCCACTGCGCTAAGCATGTTCCTCAGTTCCTTTCATCCTGTCATGTGATGCTATGTAGTATATTCATTGCCCATTTTGCATGTGGGAAGCCCGCCCCAGATCAGCTAACAGGTTCAAGGTCACACTAAGCCACTCAATTCTGATTCCAGAGCCTGGCAGTTGCAGCCCTTTATTTATCATTTATTTTATTTATTTTTTTTAAAGTGTTTTCTTTTTTATTATGAGAGTTTACTTATTTTATGGACGCTTCTCTGCAATGCAGTATTTCTGAATCTCTTTGATTTACTATTGCTTGATTTTTTTCTTTTCTTTTTTTTGAGTTGGAGTCTCACTCTGTCGCCCAGACTGGAGTGCAGTGGCTGCTCCCAGCCACCGCAGCCTCGAACTGCTGGGCTCCAGCGATCCTTCCACCTCAGCCTTCCGAGTAGCTGGAATTACAGGCATGCGCTACCATGCCCGGTTCATTTTTGATTTATTGTAGAGATGAGGTCTCACCAAGTTGCCCAGGTGGATCTCGAACCCACGGACTCAGGCAATCCACTCACCTCAGCCTCCCAAAGCGCGGGATTATAGGCTAAGCCACTGAGCCCGGCTTGATTTTTTTCTTTATTTTAAAGATTATCATTTATTTTAAATGGTATCTCACTCCAGAGACAATCTGTGACTGCTAGACAAAAGCCAGACAGGGTAGAACTGGGCAGAAGAACAATTTCAAGTCCTCAGTCCTTCCCTGCTTCATTCCCAGGGACAGTCAGTTACTCATTTGACATGTATTGAAAGTTCCTTAAAAATTAACAGCTGTCCTTGAAAACAGAAGTATGAGCACAATGGTGACGTCTAGACTGGTTAATTTCATACTAAAAGTTCTTTAACTGCAGGTGATTGGCTAGTTAGCTAGTTGTAGGCATTAGTTCATTCATCCATTCATTTATTTGGCGTACGTTCTCTTAGCCTTCACTCACATTCCTTCCTAGTCTAGGGCAAGAGAGATAGATGTCTTAACCCCACCAGCCGCCATCCTGCTGGGGGACCTAGGATGTGCTGCCTGACCTTTTCTCCCTCGGGGGAAGGTATTAGTAAGCCTAGGATTGTTCTTGGAATTATGTGGGATAATGCCTGTGAAGGGTTGAGCACAACACCCAGCACAGGAGGAGCACCCAAAAGTCAAGAGTTGTCATTGTGAAGATGAAGGGAGTGCACATGGCTGGTCCCCACAGAAATTTGTGTATGGAGCCATGCTGTGCGCAAAGGCACAGAACTCCCTGAGGGGCCCACCACCGAGTGGGAATGGGGTTGGTCAAGTGGACTATGTGTGCATACATATAGACCCAAATATTTTCTCCTGTTGGTCTTCCAGGATGTCTGTCAGGGTTTCCCTATGTCTCCAGGTAGGTTAGGGCTTTTGCATGGGCTTCCTCTGGCACTGTCACTCCCTCCCTCCCTCTCTTATTTCCTCCCTTTGTTCCCTACCTCCCTTTCTTTCTTCCTGTCTCCTTCCCTTCCGCTCTCTCTCTCTTCCTCTCTCTGTTTTTGTGCATATGTGTGTGTGTTCCTCTGTCCTAATCACCTTCCTCAAGTCATGTGTGAGGGCACCTGAGGATTCTGATGGTATTTACTATTTTTCACAGCAATTGCCAAAAGCAAGGCTTCACATAGATATGATGTCATGGAAAGGAAAGCAGTGTGGTCTCACATGGATACCATGCACTCTTCTGGGCTAGGAGTCATGTGATGCCAGACAGATGTCTAGTACAGTTCAAATTCCTTGTAAAGTTGTAAATATCCTGCAGTATCCATTGAATGGATGGAACGGGGTGGCCTGGGGTGCCCTGACACACAGTATGGGAACCATGGGCATTGCCCTAAGAAGCTTGTCGTGGGCTTGTGGTAAAGGAGTTGCCCCGGTGTGGCCCCTACACTCACCTCTGCCTGTGTCTGTCTCAGTTCAACCTGGTTTGTGATCAGAAGTCGCTGAAGGACACTTCGCAGTCAGTGTTCATGGCTGGACTCCTGCTTGGGGCCCTCATCTTTGGGCCCATCTGTGACTGGTAATAACCTTGACCCGTTCTGCCCTCACCTAACCTGCTCTTAGGCTCCTGCCACACCCAAGATTTTCCCTTATTCCCTTCCCACGGCCCTTTAGGATAAGGCCCTGTCCCCTACCCTCTCCACAGAGAAAGGCCATATTTCCACCCTCAGACAGAGAACTCAGGGCACAGCTGGGCCTCTGGGTCTCCCGTGCTTCATTCTTCTCAATAGATTCCCAGGTAGGACCCACCCCTGCAGTCCTGCTCTTTGTTTCCTCAGGATTGGCCGCAAGGCCAGTATCCTGGTGCAGCTCCTACTCTTCGGCCTCATTGGCCTGGCCACGGCCTTTGTGCCCAGCTTTCAGCTCTACACGGTCCTGCGCTTTGCTGTGGCGACTGCTTTGTCCGGATTCACCTTCAGTCAGGTTACCCTGCGTGAGTATGTAGTCCCTGGAGGCTTCAGCCACAGGGCGAGGCCCCAGGCCTGGGCTGGCCACAGCCCCAAACTGCCTATGGGGTCTTTGTTGGGCACCCTGCACCTGACATGGTCACACCAGACCATCCTGTGCTGGGTCTGAGGCCCCAACCTTAACAGGTTGCATCTGGGAGGAATTGGGAGTGAGTGGGCAGGGACTAACCCAGTCGCAATTCTCCTGTTCCCGCAGTTACAGAGTGGGTGGGGACCTCGTGGAGGACTCGGGTCGTGGTCCTGTGCTTCTGCACATTCTCCCT
The DNA here is from genome assembly GCF_000164805.1 of Carlito syrichta. NCBI lineage: Eukaryota > Metazoa > Chordata > Mammalia > Primates > Tarsiidae > Carlito > Carlito syrichta. Next base: position 479,708 of record NW_007254492.1, on the reverse strand, counting down.
CGGGCAGATGGCGCTAGCAGGACTCGCGTACCTTGTCCGAAACTGGAGGCTGTTCCAGATCGCTGGCACTGTGCCTGTCTTCCTGCTCTTCTTCTACTTCTGGTGAGGAGACACTTGCCAGGAGCAAGCCACCCTCGGCTGCGCTATGGGGGGTTGGAGAGCAGCACACACATTCATAGGACACTCGGCGGCTAGTCTGGGAAAGGTAGCCTGTAAGGGCTGGGCTGTGGGTTTCGGGAAAGCTCCATGGGACCCCAGTCCCAAGGTCATAGCCATTCCCACCTATAGGGCTCTGCCAGAATCTGCACGGTGGCTCCTGACCCGGGGGAGGATAGAAGAGGCTAAGCAACTGATCCAGAAGGCGGCCTCGGTCAACAGGCGGAAACTCTCCCCAGAGCTCCTGAGCCAGGTCCTTTCAGCAAGCCCAGACCCAGGCCTAGCCCTGCCCCCAAGGCTGACCCACACAGACCTTCCAGCCTAGCTCCTCACTCTGCATCTTCTTCCCAGCTGGTCCCAGAGAAGACAGGGCCCTCAGGGAATGCCCTGGATCTGTTCAGATGCCCCCAGCTCCGGAGGGTGACCCTGATTCTCTTCTGTGTCTGGTGAGTGGCTAGGGCCCATGCCCCTTCCTGAGGTCAGAGCCAAAGTGCTGCCACTTCCCTGCTGTGTATTAGTGTAGTAGGGAGACAGTGGCTCTCTCTGGCTGGGACAGTCTCTGCCCGGCTGTGCCAATGTTCCCTGCTGTGACTGCTGACCAGGGTGTGCTCTCCAGCTGTATGTGATGGTATACATACTTTGTAGGTTTGTGGACAGTCTGGGGTACTTCGGCCTAAGTCTCCAGGTGGGAAGCTTCGGCCTGGACATCTACCTGACGCAGCTCATCTTTGGAGTCGTTGAGGTGCCTGCCCGCTGTTCCAGCATCTTCATGATGCAGAAGTTCGGCCGCAGGTGGAGCCAGCTGGGGACTCTGGTTCTGGGTGGCCTCGCGTGTGTCCTCATCATCTTCATCCCAGCAGGTACCAGGGCAGGCGTTCCCCACCCCAACTGGGCCTCATCTGCCAGCTGTCAGGGGCTCCACCAATGGCCATTGTCCCACCTTCAGGAGAAGGGACTTTCCTGAGGTGTGGGTACAGATGGGGTGAGGAGCTTGCGTGGACAGGGCAGGGGACAGGGCCTAGGTGATGGGGCTGTCTGCCTTCTGCCAGATCAGCCCGTGGTGGTCACCCTGCTGGCCGTGGTGGGGAAGGTTGCTACGGCGGCCGCCTTCACCATCTCCTACGTGTACTCTGCTGAGCTCTTCCCCACTGTCATCCGGTAAGAGACTCTGGGTCACCACCTGCCCACTGCTCCTGACACCCTGATGGTGGCCACCCTTCCTCCACCATCATCCCATTTCACAAATAGTTAATGGGGCTGATTCTGGGATGGCAGTGCTGGGTGGGGTTCAGGGCAACTATAAATCGAGCCAGAGTCCTCAAGTTGTCCTCAGGCTGGTGGAGGACACATGTGGAAGTTGGATAAGCAATGATTGGTCAGGAAAGGATCATAGGGTACATCTAAAAATGCATGGCCCTGGAGAAGGAACACTGGGGTGGGAAAAGGTAGGTCAGTAGCTGTAACTTTGACCAGAGACTAGAGACTTACAGGTGAGCAGGAATATGGCAAGCAGAGAGGCCAGGAGGTAGGAGAAGCAGGCAGATGCAGGGAGCACGCCAGCTGGATGGTCTTGCTGAGGCTGGAGACCTGCAGCCTTTGGGAATCAAAGTAAGGGGTCTAGGCCCTCCCAAGGACGTATGCTGGGCTGGAGTGGTGACTGAGTTGGAATCAGGTTTGCTCATCTTGATGTGGTCTTCCCCTAGACCGACGGGCATGGGGCTGGTAGGCATCTTCTCGCGGATTGGGGGCATCCTCACGCCACTTGTGATCCTGCTGGGCGAGTACCACGTGGCCCTTCCTATGCTCATCTGCGGCAGCCTCCCCACTGTGGTGGGCCTGCTCTGTGCCCTGCTGCCAGAGACCCGTGACCAGCCCCTGAAGGACACCATCGAGGACCTGGAGCAGGGGCCCCACCCATGGTGAGCTGCTTGCTTGCTTGGAGCCAGAACCTGGGCCTCACATGGCAGCCCCTCTCCCTGTGCCCCTGCCTCCCCCTCACCAGGAGGTCGTGGTGGCTTAGAGGCCAACACAGGGCCTGCTAGAGCCCACTGGCTGACTCGGGGTCAGATTCCCCCTACCTTCAGTAGGGGGATAGTGGGGACACTTTGTTGGAGCAATTCCTGGGCATCCAGTGACAGCCTTCTGTTCCTTCTAGGCCTCCAAAATCAACATCCCCAGGAGAGGAAACGGAGGCTACAAGAAGAACTTCCAGGCTGGGGGTGACTTTTGTGAGCAGCACGTACTTCTGATTGAGCTTTCTAAGAGCATGCCTGTCAGCTGCCGGGGGCTGCCTAGTGTCCCCCTGGATATGGCTTAGACCCGTGAGGACACAAAAGCAAGACCAGCCTATCTGATGGCGGCAGCACAGCATGACCTGGGCCCGGCCTAGTCACTCACTACTAAGCCCAACCCCAGAAGCCTCTGGGACAGGAACTCCCTGCCTCCTTGAACATTCTGGAGCCCCACTCCTAATACCCCGTCTGGGTGTATCTTGGGCTTGACTTGCTCTCTAATAGTCTTGTGGAAGTGTGGCTTTCCTGATTCTTTCTATCTGGAGTTCCCCCACCCTCAAAACACTAGCTTTCCAAGGTACAGAAGCAGGAGGGGAGGGAATAAGTGATGCTGTAGATTCAGCTCAAGCAGGTGGATGAAAAAGCCATGGATAAAGAGAACAATATGGCTCCTTCTAGCGGCTGGACCAGACCACCCTGGCTAAGGTGTGGCTCCACGGATCATCTGATCCTACAGAGAGAAGACGCCATTCAGTGGAAATCAAAGCTTCCGTCTTGTATTCTCTTCAGTGATCAGACCCAGCCCTATCAGCTCTTACCTGGCCTGTGTGCGGCTCAGGGGCCAGCCTTGGGGAAGGAGAGGAGGCTTGTTCTGTTCCTCTCCATGCCCCCACCTCCTCCCCTTCATGTTCTGCTGCATCTGGGTCATCCAGAGCCCATCCAAGATTAGGGAAGAGGGCTGAGATCTTCTCACTAAGCTGGTTCCATCTTTGCTGGCCATGGCCTGTCAGTGTATTTTGTCTGGCTTCTAAAAACTGGCTCTTCCCCATGGCATCTCCATGAGTTTCTCAAAAATCCACTCACGGTCTCTGTGTTGCTCATTAGCATGAGCAGCACACTCCCAGCATACGACCAACTCCTCCTGGGTCCCTCTCCAGTCCCACCCCAGCACTGCTCCCACAGCCTCTCTTATTGCTCCCATCCTCACCTCAGAAGATGGCCTTCTTGGGCGGACATCCAGCAAACGATCTCAAGCCAGCCTGCCCTCCCCATCATCCACTTAGCCCACAAGAATAGCATGCATCTTTTGGCTTGCCCAACCATCAACCCCCCCCTTGCCCCAGCTAATCTCACACCAGGCAGAATGCTCCAGTCTCCCTTCTCAAAAGCATTCCAGACCCTAAAAAGGCTCTTTCAGAAACTCCCTCCCGGGGGAGGGGGCAGGAGATGCTAGGGGGGTTTTCTGTAAATCCCATATTTCCTTCAAATACCTGGACACTCTTACAGTTCTCAGTTTTGATGTGATGGGTAAAAGTGCTACTTAGCTTCTTGCTGTGGATCCTTGGTGGAAGCCTCTTGGGGAACATACACAAGTCTTTCTTGGCACAATGTGTCACTCAAGTTGAAACTGCCAAGATGTTTAAAAAAAAAAAATCTGGATAGACACGGGAAAAGGGTCATTCATTTCCAAGCTGAAGGCAGGTTCTTCCTCTAAGATGTGGACACTTGCTCCCTTTGAGGCAGAATGATTGCCATTCCTGGGAAGAAACTTAAACTAACTATTATTGACACAAGCATAAATGCCAAAATTTACCTATTGTCTTTGGATGGGTCTTTCTTTTTTTTTTTTTTTTTTTTTTCAGGGCTTGTGGTGGTTTAGGAGAAAGATTGGTCTTTGTGTGTATTTAAAAGTGCCCTTTGGCCTGTTCTGGCTGATGGTTGAATGTCCTTAGCAGTTGCATATGGGAGGTCAGCAACTGAGGCCTCTGGGACTACAGAGGAGAAGATATGCAGGCCTGGTCCTGACTTTCCCCCAAGAGGACAACAAAGTAAGGGTCTTCACTGGGCCAGCAGTGGCCACAGGTACCAAACTATAACCATCTCCTAAAGGCTGCTATGCAACACAGCCCAGAGTCCAGGGGCATGCTTGCAATACTTAGTGCTGTGGGTTAGTTAACACAAAGTGTTAGCTTTGTGGGGGCTGGTACAGGCTTCAGATCTCAGGCCTTGGGGGCAGAAACACTCCTACTTTGGAGCAGTCTTCTCATTTTACTTTCCATTATTTTTATTTTTTGTAGAGACAGGGTCTTCTTGTTGTGTTGCCCAGTCTGGTCTTGAAGTCCTGGTCTCAACTCAAGTGACACTCCCCCCACTTCGAAAGTGCTGAGAGCTACCACACCCAGCCCTTCCCACATAGAACGGACTATTTCAGAGTTTCCTTTACACTAATTCTCAAAGATCCTAATTTGTTTTTTTTGAGTCTGAATTTCATTTTGTCATCCAAGCTAGAAGGCAGTGGCACAATTAGAGTTCATCTCATCCTCGAATTCCTGTGCTCAGGGAATCCTTCTGCCTCAGTCTCCTAAATAGCTGGAATCACAGGTGTGTGCCACCACACCTGGCTAATTTTTGGATTGTTTGTAGATCACTGTGTTGCCTAGTCTGGTTTTGAACTCTAGAAATCAAGCAATCTTCCTACCTTGGCCTCCCAAAATTCTGGGATTAAAGGCATAATTACTGGCTAGATTCTAATTTTGCATGCCCTGGCTAGGCATGAAAGGCAAATGGAGTCAGCACACGACCCCCAAGGTCCAAGATCATGGGGAAGCTATGCCAGCCTCCCCCTACCTCCAACATCCCCCACTTGCCTGCCAGACATGGAGCAGGGTGCCATCTTCAAGCCTGACTCATACACTCCCGGGCTTTTCCTCACTCGCCAACCCATCCACTCACTCACTCATCTGCCAGGAACATCCCACATTCCCTCACCCTGCATGCTGGACCCAGAAACCCACAGTTCGTGTGCAACTATCAAATTGCTCCCCGGAACCTTGGGGAAGTCTCTCAGATGAAGAGGAGATGACATCGTGGTTTAATTTAAACAAGGCAGATAGCCCAGTCTATGAGGCAGAAGGTCCCCTGAGGACAGGTGTCTAAGGAAAGAACTGAAAACCAGATGAAGACAGGTGCAGAGCTTTGTGGTTATGACCAGCAAGGGCAGGCGCTGCTGCTGTAAGGGCTTCTAGGAGTTAGAGAACCCAGTTACAGGCTGGGCTTGTAAGAGCATGTCCTTAATTTTGGACATTGTTCTGAAGGCAATAAAAGCCACTGGTTTTCTCTTTTCTTTAAGCAGGAGAGTGACCCAATAAGGTTGTGTTTTAGAAATCACTATCTGATGAGTGTGTTGGAAAAAGAATAGTGGAAGCAGATGAACCAGGCAAAAAAAGAGCCATGCCCAGCTCGCCCCCTCATCATAAGTCCATGGTTTGCTTAGAGGCCAACATAGGACCCTCTGGAGCCACAGCCATCTTGCTGGCTCTGGGTCAGATTCCCCCAACTTTTGGGAGGGGGATGGTGAGGGACACTGCATGGGAGAATTCCTGGGCAGCCAGTGACAGCCTCTGCTCCCTCCAGGTTTCAAAACCAACACCCCAGGAGAGGAAATGGAGGCCACAGGAAGAACTTCCAGGCTGGGGTGACGTACTTCCGATTGAGGTCCCTAAGAGGTAGCTGATCAGCTGCAAGGGTCTGCCTAATGTCCCCCTGCATATGGCCTAGACCCTTGAGGACACTGGAGAAAGACCAGCCTCGCTTAAGGGGCAGCACAGCATGATCTGGCTCCAGCCCAGTTACCCACCACTGAGCCCAGTCCCAGAAGCCTCTGGGACCTGACTTCCCTGCCTCCTTGACCTGTCTAGAGCCCCACCCCCAATTCCATCTGTCTTAGGGTCATGAGTGTGTCTTGGGCTTCTCTGATAGTCCTGTGGGGATGTGGCTCTCCAGATCCCTTCCATCTGGAGTTCCCCAATCCTTGAACACCATCTCTGGCCTTTCCAAGGTGTAGGAACAGGGGGGAGAGAAAGTGTAAGTTGTGGACTGGACTCAAGCAAGTGGTTGAAAAGACAGGGGATGATAAGAAGGTTGTGGTTCCTTCTAGTGGATGGACCAGATCTCTCTGGCTAAGGTGTGGCCCCACAGGTTATGTGATCCTACAGAGGGAAGACTCTATTCAGTCAAAATTAAAGACTCCATCTTGTATTCTCTTCAGTGATCCAGACCCAGCCCCGTCTCAGCTCTTGCCTGACTTGTGTATGGCTCAGGGGCCAGTCATGGGGAAGGAGTGAAGGCTTGTTCTGTTCCTCTCCACACCCCCACCTCATGTTCCTCTGCATCTGGGTCATCCAGGACCCGTCCAGGGTGAGAGAAAAAGGCCGAGGTCTTCTCACTGAGCTGCTGCTGATGTCATCTGGGCCATCGCCAGTCAGCATATTTTGTCTGGCTCCTAAAAGCTGGCTCTTCCCCATGACATCTTCATGAGTTTCTCAGAGATCCACTCGGGGCCTCTGCATTGCTCGGTACCATGAGCAACACACTCCCAGCGTACGACCAACTCCTTCTGGGACCCTCTCCAGTCCCACCCCAGCACTGCTCCCACAGCCTCTCTCATTACTCCCATCCTCACCTCAGAAGATGGCTTTCTTGGGTGGGCTCCCATCAAGCGACCTCAAATCAGCCTGCTCTCCCCAGCATCTGCTTGGCCCACAAGGGCAGCATGTACCTTAGTGTTTGCTCAGTCATCAACCCACCCTTGCCCCAGCTAACCTCACACCAGGGAGAAGGTTTCAGTCTCCCTTCTCATAGGCAGCCCAGGCCCTAAAAAGGCTCTTTCAGAAATTCCCTCCTGAGAGTGGGGGGGAAGGGGTATAAGAGGGGTTGTCTATAAATCCAGCATGGAGGTGTCTAGCACCCTCCTTCAAATACATGGACACTCTTATGGTTCTCAGCTTTGACATCATGGGCAAATGTTTGACTTAGCTTCTCGCTGTTGGACCCACTGGTGGAGTCCTCTTGGGGAATACAAAGTCTTTTTTGGCAAATGTGTCACCCAGGCTGAAACTGCCAAGATGTAGAAAAAACAAACTGCGATACAAGTGGGGAAAGGACCATTTCCAAGCTGAAGGCAGGTTCCTCCTCTAAGATGTGGACACTTGGTCCCTTTGAGGGAGAATGATCGGCATTCCTGGGAAGAGACTTAAACGGACACTTTATTGACACAAGCATAAATGCTAAGTTTCACCTACTGTCTTTGACTGGGTCTTTAAAGATTTTTTTTCTTCTTTTTCAGGGCTTATCGTAGTTGGGGAGAAAGATTGGTCTAAGGTGGCTTGTTCTGGATGATGGTTGAATGTCTTTAGCAGTTGCTGATGGGAAGCCGGCAACTGAGGCCTTTGGGACACCAGAGGAGAAGATATGCAGGCCTGGTCCTGACTCTCTCCCGAGAGGACAACAGGGTGGGAGCCTTTACTGGGCTAGCAGTGGCCAGCAGGTGCCAAACTGTGGCCATCTCCCAAAGGGTGTTATGGAATACAGAACAGCCTGGATTCGAGGGGCATGCTTGCATTACACAGTGCTGTGGGTTAACACAAAGTATTAGCTTTGTGGGAGCTGGTATAGGTTTCAGATCTCAAACCTTGGGGGCAGAAGCCCGTCTACTCTGGGTCTACTAAGCCTTCTCATTTTATTTTTCATTATTTTTAATTTTTGTAGGACAGGGAGTTGCTGTGTTACCCAGGCCGGTCTTGAACTCCTGGTCCCAACCACAGCCTTCCCAAGTGCCACCACACTCAGCCCTCCCATTTAGAATGGACAATTTCATAGTTCTCTTTCCACTAATCCTCGAGGATTCTAATCTTTTTCTTTCTTTCTTTCTTTCTTTCTTTCTTTCTTTCTTTCTTTCTTTCTTTTCTTTCTTTCTTTCTTTCTTTCTAACTTTCTTTCTTTCTTTCTTTCTTTTTCTTCTTTTTTTTTTTTTGAGTCAGAGTCTCACTCTGTTGCTCAGGCTAGAGGGCAATGGCACAATCAGGGTCCACCACAGCCTTAACCTCCTGTGCTCAGGTAATTCTTCAGCCTCAGCCTTCCAAGTAGCTGGGACTATAGACGTGCACCATCATGCTTGGCTAATTTTTGGATTATTTGTAGAGACGATGTCTCACTATATTGCCTAGGCTGGTCTCAAACACTGGGGCTCCAGCAATCCTCCCACCTTGGCCTCCCAAAGTGCAGAGATGACAGACGTGAGCCACTGCACCCAGCCAGATTCTAATTATGTATGCCCTGGCTGGACATGAAAGATAAAAGCGTCCAGTGCAGCCTCCAAGGTCCAAGATGATGGGAATGCTATGCCACCCTGAACCCCACTCCAAATATCCCCCAGTTCCCTGCAAAATGTAGAGCAGGATGGAGTTTTCCAGCCTGGTCCTGACTCACGCACACCCAGGTTTTTCCTCACTTGCTGACCCACTCACTTCTGCCGGGGCCATTCCATATCACTTGCCCTGCATGCTGGACCCAAAGACCCACAGTTCATCAGCTGTTGTAAAACTGCTCCCCAGAACCTTGGGGAAGTGCCTCAGATGAAGAGGAGATGACATCGTGGTGTTAATTTGAACAAAGCAGGTAGCCTGGCATGTAGGACGGATGCCCCTGAGGACAGGCATCTAAGGAGAGACCCGAAGGCTAGAGGAGGTGTGAACGGGCAGGGGTGCAGAGCTTTGCAGTGATGACCAGCAGCTGGCAGGCGCTGCTGCTGCAAGGGCTTCTGGGAGTTAGAGGAACCAGATACAGGCCATAAAAGCACATCCCTAATTCTAGACATTGTTCTGAGGGTAATAAAAGCCACTGATTTTGTCTTTTTTTTAAGCAGTGAATGCACCAGTAAAGTTTATGTTTTAGAAATCACTATCTGACAAGTGTGTTGGAAAAGGGCAATAGCGGAAGCAGATGAACTAGGCAGGACATCATTACAACAGTGAAATTAATAGCTCACATGTGTGGACTCATTTTTATCCCGAAAACGTTCTGATGATGGAGTAGGCTGATGGTAGTGGAAGGGACAAGTGGCTGGCTCTGAGACAAGTTTATGGGTGAAGCCCTCTGATTGACTGCACCCCTGGCCTGTGCACTGGGTGCAGAGCTTGGCTCTGGGTCTCCTTCGGCCCAACCTAGAAGCTGCCCCTCAGAGGGTCCTCTGAGATGGAGACCCCTGAACTGTGCATCTTATGTCTTCTACCTCAATGCCCAAAGCCTGAATACTCCACACTTCCCCAGCCAACAGCTCCTGTACTTTGACACTGTCCCCTCTAGTTTCAGCTAGAGTGACACATCCCTGGCTTCACCCAGTTCCACCGACAGATGAAACTCTGTGTCTCTGGAGCTGTGGCTCCAAACTCCGGTCACCACAGCGAACTCATTGGATACAGCAGGTTATTTACCATTTTAAAGGGAAATATAACTGCACTTGACATCTGTCTGGCATCACACAAGCTCAGAAGAGTGCACAGTATCCATGTGAGACCACACTGCTTTCCTTTCCATGACATCATATCTATGCGAAGACCTGTTTTTGGCAGTTGCTATGAAAAAAAAGCAAATGCCATGTGAAAACCAATGTGGAATAGACAATGAGGATGACAGTAGTCAAGGACTGAGAAGTTGTGCAGTGCCCTGTAGGTGCACACATGCTATGGGAATTGTACTTATATAGAATGAAATAAAAATAAGTTAATTTCAACTTATATATATTATTTTATTAAAAAGATAATATAAAAAACTGCTAAGTCGTTAGGACATAAACACTTGTTACTTGAACAATGCTTGGGTATTTCTTTTGGCCTGGAGAAGCCACATAAAATTACTGACACACTAAGGGGGCAATGTTTGGGAACCTCTGACCATTAACTGCTGCTTTCTGACAAATGGGGCCTCTTCTCCACAGCCAGGGAAGACCCACCTCGGCCTTTCCAAGTTGTCCTATTGGCTGCAAAATCCCCTGGAAACATCAGAATCTTAAGGAGCCCTCACACATGACTTGAGGAAGGCGATTAGAACAGAGGAGCACACACATATACACATGCAGACACAGAGGGAAGAGGGGAGAGAGAGAGAATGGAGGGAGAGACAGAGGAAAGGTGGGAGGACCACATGGCCTGCTGGACCGCACCTTAGAGGGCTCTGGTCCATCCACTAAAAGGGACTAAACTCTTTTCTTCATCCATGGCCTTTTCATCCACCTGCTTGAGTTGAGTCCACACCAGCACATTTTCCCACCCCTCTTGCTCCTACACCTTGAAAAAGTCACAGCTAGTGTTTTGAGGGTGAGAGGACTTCAGATGGATCAGGACAGCCATACCCCACACAACTATCAGAGAACAAGGTAAGTCCAAGACATACTCAAGATCTTAAACCAGATGGAGTATTAGGAGTGGGGTTCCAGAAAGGGAAGGAGGCAGGGAGGTCCGGGGATTGGGCTTGGTAGTGGGTGACTGGGCTGGGGCCAGGTGCTGCTGTGCAGCCTCCATAAGTGAGGTGTGGATACAAATGAAGTCTTGCTCCTGTGTCCTCAGGTGTCCTGGACATACCCAGGGGGACATTAGGCAGTCCCTGCAGCAGATGGGCAGGTCTTAAGGCCCTCAATCAGAAGTACGTGCTGCTCACAAAGGACACCCCCAACCTGGAAGTTGTTCCTGTGGCATCCGTTTCCTCTCCTGGGGATGATGATTTTGGAGACCTGCAGGGAGCAGGGAAGGCTGTCACTGGCTGCACAAGAATTGTTCCAGTGAAGTGTCCCCACTACCCCCCCCCAAAAGAAGGGAGAATCTGACCCAGAGCCAGCCATATACCTCTGGCTCTAGCAGGCCCTGTGTTGGCCTCTAAGCAACCATGGCCTCATGGTGAGAAGGAGGCCAGGGCATGGGGAGAGGGGCTGCCATGGGAGGACCAGTCCTGGCTTCAAGCAAGCGAGCAGCTCACCGGGGGTGGAGCCCCTGCTCCAGGTCCTCGATGGTGTCCTTCAGGGCCTGACCACAGGTCTCAGGCAGCAGGATGCAGAGCAGGCCCACCACGATGGGGAGGCTGCCGTAGATGAGCATGGGGAGGGCTGCGTGGTACTCACCCAGCAGGATCATGAGTGGTGTGAGGATGCCCCCAATCCATGAGAAGATGCCCACCAGCCCCATGCCCGTCTGTCTAGGGGAAGGCCGGGCCACGCTGAGCAGACCTGGTACAACTCTGTCACTGCTCCCACCCAGCATATGTTCTCGGGAGAGCCCAGACCCCTTGCTGCGAGCCCCAAAGGTTGCAGGTCTCCAGCCCTAGCCAGCTCATCCTGCCCACGTGCTCCCTGCACATGCTGCTTTTCACACTTCCCAGCCTCTCTCTGCTTGCCATGTTCCTGCTCACCTGTAAGTCTTTGGTCTAAACTACACCTCCTGATCCACCTCTTCCCACTCAAGCACTGCTTTGGATGTGCCATGGCTTATCCTATTTCCAAGTCTGTCCTCCACCAGCCTGGGGACAAATTGAAGGCTCTGGTTAGATTTCTAGTTGCCCTGACCCCGCCCAGCACTGCTGTCCCATAACTAGCCCCACTAGCTTTTTGTGAAACGGGGCAATGGTGGAAGAGGTGTGGCCACCGTAGGGTCTCAAGAGCAGAAGACAGGAGGTACACCAGCAGCGCTTACCGAATACGGTGGGGAAAATCTTGGCAGAGTACACGTAGGAGATGGTGAAGGCAGCCGCCATGGCAACCTTCCCCACGACGGCCAGTATGGTGACCACCACGGGCTTATCTGGCAGAAGGCAGACAGCCCCATCACCTAGGCCCTGTCCCCTGCCCTGTCCACCCAAGCTCCTCACCCCATCTGTACCCACACCTCCAAGAAGCCCTTTCTCCTGAAGGTGGGATAATGGCCATTGGTCTAGCCCCTGACAGTTGGCAGATGAGGCCCAGTCGGGTGGGGAACGCTTGCCCTGGTACCTGCTGGGATTAAGATGATGATGATACACACGAGGCCACCCAGAACCAGAGTCCCCAGCTGGCTCCACCTGCGGCCGAACTTCTGCATCATGAAGATGCTGGAACAGCGGGCAGGCACCTCAACGACTCCAAAGATGAGCTGCGTTACGTAGATGTCCAGGCCAAAGCCTCCCACCTGGAGACTCAGGCCGAAGTACCCCAGACTGTCCACAAACCTACAAAGAGTCCAAGGATTCCTGTTACTGCTAGAGAGGAGATACCATCACATACAGCTGGAGAGCGTACCCTGGTCAGCAGTCACAGCAGGGAACACTGACACAGCCGAGCAGAGACTGTCCCAGCCAGAGAAAGTCACTGTCTCCCTACTACACTAATACACATCAGGGACGTGGCAGCACTTTGGCTTTGACCTCAGGAAGGGGCATGGGCCCTGGACACTCACCAGACACAGAAGAGAATCAGGGTCACCCTCCAGAGCTGGGGGCGTCTGAACAGATCCAGGGCATTCCCTGAGGGTCCTGTCTTCTCTGGAACCAGTTGGCAGGAAGATGCAGAGTGAGAGGCTAGGCTGGAAGGTCTGTGCGGGTCAGCCTTGGGGGCAGGGCCTGGGTCTGGGCTTGCTGAAAGGACCTGGCTCAGGAGCTCTGGGGAGAGTTTCCGCCTGTTGACCGAGGCCGCCTTCTGGATCAGTTGCTTAGCCTCTTCTATCCTCCCCCGGGCCAGGAGCCACCATGCAGATTCTGACAGAGCCCTGTAGGTGGGAATGGCTATGACCTTGGGACTGGGGTCCCGAGGAGCTTTCCCGAAACCCACAGCCCAGCCCTTACAGGCTACCTTTCCCAGACTAGCCGCCGAGTGTCCTATGAATGTGTGTGCTGCTCTCCAACCCCCCATAGCGCAGCCAAGGGTGGCTTGCTCCTGGCAAGTGTCTCCTCACCAGAAGTAGAAGAAGAGCAGGAAGACAGGCACAGTGCCAGCGATCTGGAAGAGCCTCCAGTTGCAGACGAGGTAAGCCAGTCCTGCTAATGTCGCCTGCCCAAGGGCAAAGGCGCACTGGACCAGGACCAAGATCCGAGTCCTCCATGAGGTCCCTACCCACTCTGAAACTGTGGAAACAGAGGCTTGAGACTGGGCTAGTCCCTGCCCACTCACGCCCTGTTCCTCCCAGATGCAACCTGTTAAGTTTGGGGCCTCAGACCCAGCACAGGATGCTCTGATATGACATCAGGTGCAGGGTGCCCGACAAAGACCCCACAGGCAGTTTGGGGACTGTGGCCAGCCCAGGTTCGGGGTCTTGCACTGTTGTTGAAGCCTAGACACTCACGCAGGGTGATATGACTGAAGGTGAACCCAGCCACAGCAGTCGCCACAAGCAAAGCGCAGGACCATGTAGAGCTGAAAGCCTGGCACAAAGGTCGTGGCCAGGCCAATGAGGCCGAAGAGTAGGAGCTGCACCAGGCCAGTGGCCTTGCGACCAAACCTGAGGAAACAGAGCAGGACTGTGGGGAAAGGGTCCTTCTTGGAAATCTATCTTGAGGAGAAAGAAGCAAGGGAGACCCAGAGGCCCAACCCTGCCCTGGGATCTCTGTCTGATGGAGGAAACAGAATTCTTCCCGGGGAAGGGAACAGGGCCTTATCCTAAAGGACAGTGCAAGGGGAATCAGGGAAAACTTGGGTGCGGCAGGAGCCTAAGAGCCCGTTAGGGAAAGGGGGAGCACTCCAGGTTCTTACCAGTCACAGAAGGGCCCGAAGATGAAGGCCCCAAGCAGGAGTCCAGCCATGAACACTGACTGCGAAGTGTCCTTCAGAGTCTTCCGGTCACACACCAGATTGAACTGTGGTAGACGTGGGCAGATGTGAGTCTAGGGGTCACTCCTTCACCACTGAGCCCACTGTAAGCCTCTTAGGGAGGATGCCCATGGTTCCCAAATTGTGTGCTAAGGCACCCCAGACCACCATAGTGAACTAATTGGGTACAGCAGGATTATTATAATCTTAAAGGAAATTAAAACTGTACTAGACATCTGTCTGGCATTACACAACTACTAGCTCAGGAGAGTGCATGGTGTCCACGTGAGACCACGCTGCTTTCCTTTCCGTGACATCATATCTATGTGAAGTCCTGTTTTTGGCAGTTGCTGTAAAAAAACAAAACAAAAAACCCAAAAAAACAAATGCCATGTAAAAACCTATGAGGAACAGGAGGTAAGAGTGGCAGTATTCAAGGACTAGGAAGTTGTACGGTGCCTGGTAGGTGCATAAATCCTATGAGTAATTTTTTTTTTGAGTTGGAGTCTCACTCTTGTCACCCAAGTTGTACAGCAGTGGCACATCATGGCCACCACAGCCTCGACCTGGTGGTCTTAGGTGATCCTTCCGCCTCAGCCTTCCAAGTAGCTGGAACTACAGACGCACACCAACACCCCCAGCTAGTTTTTTTGCGTGTGATTTATTGTAGAGACAAGATCTTACCAAGTTTCCCAGGTTGGTCTGGAACCCCCGAGCTCAGGCAATCCTCTCACCTCAGTCTCCCAAAGTGCTGGGATTACAGGCTGAGCCAGCACACCTGGCCAAGTAATTGTATTTATTAAAGAATAAAATTATTTCAAGTTATATATACCATTTTATAAAATAATTGCTAAGTTGCTAGGACATAAACACTTGTTACTTGAATTTGATTGCTTAATACACACAACTGTTAGATATTTCTGTTGGCCTTGAGATGCCATATAAAATTACTAACACACTAAGGATGCAAACTTTGGGAATCTTTGACCATTAATTGCTGCTTCCTGACAAATGGGGCCTCTTTTCAACAGCCAAGGAAGACCCACTTTGGTCTCTCCAAATTGTCTTTCTGACTGCAAAATCCCTTGGAAACATCAGAATTCTAAGAAGCCCTCACACGTGACTTGAGGAAGACAATCAGACAATTAGGACAGAGGAGCACACACACACAGACACAGAGGGAAGAAGAGGGGGGGCGGAGAGAGAGAGAGAGAGAAAGGGAGGGAGAAAGGGAGAGAAGGAGTGACAGTGCCAGAGGAAGCCCATACAAAAGCCCTAACCCACCTGGAGACATAGACAGAGCCTGACAGACAGACCAGGAGACCAACAGGAGAAAATATCTGAGTCCAACGTAAGCACACACAGTCCACTGGACTGACCCCACTCCCACTGGGTGGCGTGCCCCTTACACACAGCTCAGCTCCATACAAAAATATCTGAGAGGACAACTCTCGCCTTTCGGGTGCTCCTGTGCTAGATGCTATGCTCAACCCTTCACGGGCTTTATCCCACATAATTCCAACAACAATCCTAGGTTTACTGTTACTGTCCCCTGAGGAAGGAAAGGTCAAGCAACTCATCCTAGGTTCCACAGCTGCATGTTGGCTGGTGGAGTTGAGAAATCCCTCTTACCCTAGACAGGAAAGGAATGAGTGAAGGCTAAGAGAACGTATGCCAAATGAATAAATGAATGAACTAATGCCTACAACTAGCACTAGCCAATCATCATCAGTTAGGAAGAAATTAACCTTTCCAGGAGTCACCATTGTGTTCATACTTCTGTTTTCAAGGACAGTTGTTTATTCTTGGGAACTTTCAATATGTGTCAAGTGAGTTACTGACTGTCTCTGGGAATGAAGCAGGGAAGGACAGGGGACTTGAAATTGTTCGTCTGTCCAGTTCTATCCTGTCCGGTTTTTGTCTGGCAACCACAGATTGCCTTTGTAGTGAGATGCCATTTAAAATAAATAATGAAGGCATGCAGCTGCCATGCTCTGGAATCAGAATTAAGTGGCATTGTGTCACCTTGAGCTGATTTGGGGCTTGCAAAATGGGCACGGAATGTACTTCATAGCATCACACGATTGGATGAAAGGAACTGACACGTAAAACATGCTTAGTCAGTAGCTGTTTCATAGGAAGCCCTCGGTCATGTGGCTAGGCTGAGGGTGTGTTGACCTCAGTGCTCAGGAAGCTCTCAGCTGGTGACATAGACATCTCAGACACAATGGGTACAGTCCTCTGCAGGCACGAGTGCCAAGCCAATGGTGCACTCCAGGGCTGATCCCCAGGTCAATAGTCTCCATTCCCCACCTCCTTCCCTGCTGTCCTTATGCCTCCTCTCATCAAATCCCCAGCTCACTCCATGACACTTGTCTTTCCCATAGTGCAGCAGCAGAGGCTGAGGCTGGGGAGGTGCCAACATGTGCCCAAGCCCATAGGGTGGTGTCATGCTGCAGGTGGCAGAGATGAGGAGGACTCCACCTTCCTCCATCACCAGTCATCACCCTCTTCTGTCCTAACATCTAACAGTGGGTAGTTCTGTCAAGGTCTGCCATGGTAGCCTGCAGATTCCACCCAAATGTCTTGGAGCACCCCTGCCTCATAACACTGCCCTACTTGAAAACCTTCAGTGGCTCCCTTTGGACTCTAGGAGAAAGCCAAGTTCCTTAGCACTACATCCAAGACCCTGTAGGAGCCAGTTCTTACCTATTTCCCAGCCTTGTTTGTTTTGCAAGCATTTTTCAAATATGCCAGGGATGTTTATTCCTCCAGACCCCAGAACTGGCTGTTCTCTCTGCTTCCCCATCCCTCCCATTCCTCCCTCTTCTTTGGTCCTAGAACTGATCACTTTATTGTTGCTATATAACTGATGCTGTTCCCACCCCCTCATTCAGAGGTTTGTTCAGACAGAGCTGGGAGCAAGTTTTTTCTTTGACCGAGGATGGACACCCAGGAAGTGTTAGACAGGTAGACTGAGAAGGAGAAGCATACTCTGACCTTCAAGAGCACACTCACTAAGAAAATGTGTTTTAGCCGGGCTCGGTGGCTCAGCCTGTAATCCTAGCACTTTGGGAGGCTGAGGTGAGTGGATTGCCAGAGCCCGTGGGTTTGAGACCTGCATGGGTAACTTGATGAGACCTCATCTCTACAATAATCAAAAAAATTAGCTGGGCGTGGTAGCGCACGCCTGTAGTTCCAGCTACTTGGAAGGTTGAGGCGGAAGGATCGCCAGAGCCCAGCAGGTCGAGGCTGCGGTGACCTGGAGCGGCCACTGCACTCCAGTCTGAGTGACAGAGTGAGACTCCAACTCAAAAAAAAAAAAAGTGTTTTTGTTTCAAATTAGTGTTGTTTGACTTCAGTTTAAATACGAAGCTGCTTTTTGTAATAAGGAAGGTCAGGATGTCCTCTCAGAGAGTCTTCCGAGTTAGTGTGCAGAGCCTGACCTCAGAGACAGAAACAGAGGCAGAAAATATCACACCAAGATACCCAACATAGCTCCACTCTGGAGCCAAGCCTGGATGATCACGTGATACAACTTACAAAGTACCAAAGGTATCTATTCCCTTGGGTGTCACCATCTTTGGGAGGGCAGGGGCGAGAGTGGGCATGTCAGGGTCAGCAGGTTCAAGCCCATTCCCCATGCCAGCGCAGTCCAGGCTGATGACTGAGAATAAGGAGAGCCCCTGAGTGCAGCTATGACCCACAAGAGGTTGAGGTCAACATGGGCTCTGAATATTTAAAGTGGGTACAAAATGATTTCAGCAATGTGGACAATTAAGTGTGCTATTGTGAGCCATGGGGTCATTGAGAAAACATGTCCCCTGACATCCTACCCAACAAACACATTTCCACCTGAATATGTACCAGCTATATCCAGCAACTGTGCAGTTGCAGTTATGATTGGTAGACAGCATATACTCTTGGAATTTCTGACACTTTAGGGCAAGAGGATTATGACAGATTATGACTTAGTATCCACAAGCAAAGATATTTCTAGTTCTTTTTCAGTAGTATCTCTGTCCTCATTCAAAAATGTGAAAGGTGGCTGGGTACGGTGCCTCACATCTGTAATCCCAGCACATTCAGAGATGGAGGTGGGTGGATCACTTCAATCTAGGAGTTCAAGACTGGCCTGGGCAACATAGGAAGACCTCGTCACTACAAAAAATAAAAGAATTAGCAGGGCATGGAGTCGCATGCCTATAATCCCAGCTACTTGGGAGGCTGAGGCTCACCAGAGCCCAGGAGGTTGAATCAGTGGTGAGCCAGGATCTAGCCACTGTACTCCAGTCTGGGTGACATGGAGCCTCACTCAATAATCTGGGACATCTTAGTGACGTGTGTGTATGTGTGTATATAGTTTGGTTTTTGTCTTGCTTTTTATTTCATTAGCCAGGGGACAGTGCTGAAGGGGAGAATGATAAATTTATTTCAGATTCTACTTCCTAAATCTAGTTTAGAAAACCTGTTCCCCATTGGATGCTCTTAGGAAGGCATATAGTAAGGCTTCACCTAATAACAGACTCATTTTTTTTTTGAGTCAGAGTATTACTCTGTCACCCAGGCTGGAGTACAGTGGCATGCTTACTGCCGCTGCATCCTTGATCTCCTGGGCCCAGGCAATCCTTTCATCTCAGACTTTTAAGTAGCTGGAACAACTGGTGTGTGCCACCATACCTGGTTAATTTATTGATTTATTATAGAGATGAAGTCTCGCCATGTGCTGGCAGGTCTTGAAATCCTGGCTCAAGCAATCTTCTCACCTCCGACTTCCAAATTCCTGGGATTACTGCGTGAGCCACAACGGGTCTGACTTCTTTTTGAAAGCTGCCTTTTCTCTCTACCCTTGAGTAAATCCTAAGTATGATGACACTGACGAAGTGGGTGGAACTGTCCTGCCCCTCCCCTTTTCTAAGATGCATTTTATGCATTTTATATGTGACTATGTGACTGAGACTTTCAAGAAAACTTGCTTACTGTTTGCTAATTTTTTGAAGTTAGTTTCTATCATCTTTCACTTAAAAATGAAGAAATGTATGGCATCTTTTGAAATATACCAAATGGATTGAGTATATAACATAAATAAAGGCTTTCCTCATCATTCATTGCCTTATCTGCCTAGCTTAAGTATATGACTCGGTGTTCCCGAACAAAGCTAAAGTCCTAGTACACAGAGGAAAATGAGGGTGGGGCTACGGGACAGGGTCTATGAATTAGTCACATCCACTCTCCAAGCATGGAGGTCTGCTTTGGAAGAGGTCAGAGTAGACTGGGAAGGAACCTCCCACCTCAGCTTCTCCAGTAAATAAATGATCTCTCTCTCTCTTTTTTTTTTTTAGAGACAAGCTCTCTCTATGTTGATCAGGCTGGTCTCAAATTCCTGGGATCAAGCGATTGTCCCGCCTTGGCCTCCCAAAGTGCTGGGATTACAGGAGTGAGTCACCATGCCTGGCCTTAAATATTATATTTTGAAAATCTCTAGAAATACATCCAATCTCAACCATGGGGGTAAAAAAGGAATGTTTAATCTCTGGGCTCCAGGTTTTTTACCACAAAGAAGGTGAGAGTTGCACGAAGCTCCTCAGCAAACTAAGCCCCTGAGGTCTGTATTATCAGTGCTGCTTCCCACTCTTGCAGGGAACTGGACAGCAAGAGTCGGGCATGACAGCCAGCTCCACAATCAGCTCAATGTCCTGTGCTGACCAAGTCACCTCCCACCCTGTGCCTCAACCCCACCATCTGGGAAGACACAGAGTGGGTCCAGATGCTTTCAGAGGGTCCCTCTTAAAATCAGGCGGCTGGAGCGAGAATCTTTCTGTGAAGCTGGCAAGAGAAAATGCTTAGTTAGTCACAGGACAAGTCCTGGAGTCATGGGGGCTCTCCAGCATCTCAGAGGCAGGAAGGCAGGCAGGTAGACACCCAGAGACAGAAGCTTAGAGGCAAGAAGACCAGGTCAGACAAGTGAGAAGTCAGAAGAGTGAAGAGAGAAACTGACAGCCTAAGAGGATGAGGAAAACACAGGAAGACTGGCAACCAGCAGATATGTGGGGGAGACGGAAAGCCTATGTGAAATGTACACAAAGGAGGTGAGATCCTTGAGGGGAGAGCAAGGCATAAAGACAGGAAAATGGGGGAGGACAGGAAGAAAGGGAGAAAACTGGGTAGATCGGCAGAGAGACAAGCAAAGAGAAGGATAGGCAAAATAACAGACAGATGGGCAGACAGACCACACAGAGAAAATGACAGAGGGGCAGGTGGAGGTGGACAGGCCAATAGGCAGAGGAGAAAGAGAAAAACAGGATGGTCAGCAGAAAAGAAAACACACATATTGCTGGTCAAACATACAGGCATGGGGCAGATACGGAGACAGAGCAACAGCCAGTGACTGTGGGCAGAGTCAGGTGGAAGACCTGACAGACTCACCATACCCACACAGGCAGGCAGAAGGTCAGCCCTACCTCGTTCTTTAGGGATGGGGGCCTGTCCTCAGGATAGTCCCAGCCCATATCACAAGGCTGCGTCTCATTGGAGCGGTGGCCGAGGATGTCCTCCAGGCTGGCGTTGGCAGGGGGTGGCCGGAACTTGAGGCAGGGCTCAGGGCTGCCTGTGGCATCCAGGGGCACGCTCAGGGCCAGCTGCTCAGCAGCACTCAGATTGAACGTGTGGTTCTTGACCCAGGCCACTGCACAGTGGTGGGGCTCTTCCAGGACCATGAAGATGTGACCAAAAACATAGAAGGTACCCAAGAAGTTGGGCACACTCAGCAGGATCATTAGCTGGAGCTGGAAGCGACCAAAGTCGCCTATTTCAGCCAGGACCTGGGCAAATGGAGCCATATCTGCTGGACCACCTCCTCAGCCTGGGATAGCAGGTAACTCTGCAGCTTGCCTGTGGGGCAACGTGTGCCTCTGGGGAGTGGTGGCAACTCATTAATGTTTAAGCCAATCATTCCCAGCTCTACATGTCACATTGCCGCTCCCTTGGTGTTTCGGCTGCACACTTTGAATCCATCCCCTAAGGTTGGCCTCTGAGGAGTGGTCCAACCTGGCCATCAGCCCTTGTGAGGTCCTCACCTAGTGTGTTACCTAGCTGCCCTACTAGCCCCATGTAGGGCTTGGACTTCTTTTTTTTGAGTTGGAGTCTTACTCTGTCGCCCAGACTGGAGTGCAGTGGACACTCCCAGCCACCGCAGCCTCGACCTGCTGGGCTCCGGCGATCCTTCCACCTCAGCCTTCCGAGTAGCTGGAACTACAGGCACGTGCTACCATGCCCAGCTATTTTTAAAAATTTATTTATTGTAGAGATGAGGTCTTGCCAAGTTGCCCAGGCGGGTCTCGAACCCGCGGGCTCAGGCAATCCACTCACCTCAGCCTCCCAAAGGCGCGGGATTACAGGCTGAGCCACCGAGCCCAGCTTGGACTTCTTTCAGAAGCCACTATGAGCCCTGCACTCCAGTCTGGAACAGCGTGGGCAGGAATACAGAAGAACTCACTGTCTGCTTGGGAAGAAGGACCTGGCCCCTGGACACGGCCTCAAGTGGTAGCCTTGAGCATATTCCTTTCCCTCCTGGGACCCGAGTTTCCAACCAGTCACAGCAGGGCCCTTTGTTCCTCTCAGATTTTGCCTCTGCAGCCCCATAATCCAGTCTCCTGGAATGAGTTCTCTGACTCATTTTCCAGGGGACACATGCAGCCTGAGGACCCATGTCCCTGGGCCAGGCCATTTGGCGCTTCCCTGTGACTTGGAGAGGGAATCAGTCGCCAACAGGAGACTTCACATACATGCAACATCCTCTTGTTGAAGTCTGGCAAACGGGAAGGCATTCCCACATGGCAACAATTGGCAAAACTGAGCAGGGGCCCCTTTCTTTAGACTGATACACAGGGCGTGCTGCTTCTGTTTTATTCCAGCAGGAGGTCTGGCAGTGTCCACACTACCACGTGCCCTTTTCACTCCTCTACGCCTCTGGCCCAGAGTTTGGAATCCCTGATCACAGCAGGTTTAGGAGGCACACAAGAAGCAGAAGACACAACAGGAAGAGCATGCGTGTCTGTGTCTGTGTTTTGGGAGGTAGCAGAGGCTGAATGATAGCCCCCAAAGATGTCTATGTCTCAATACCCAGAACCTGTGAATATGTGGCCATACATGGCAAGGGGCCATCAAAGTTGCAGATGAGATTAAGGTTACTCATCAGCCGACTTTAAAATGGATCATCTTGGATTATCTGGGTGGAGTCTAGTAATTACAGGATCCTTATATGTGGAAGAGGGGACTGGAAAGTCAGAACCAAAGAAAGGCAGCATTGCATTCCAGGGGCACAATTGACCACAGTTCCTAAGGACAGAATGTGGCAAGGCAGTTTGGGAAAATTGCCACGAGTGAACCTTGGGCCTTTGTGCAGACTGTTTCCCGCACCAGGGCATCCACCCTCCCCTTGTTTGCTACCTTCAGTTGCGAAAGTTCTCCCTTGTGTCCAGACATCACTCAGTTGTCACCTCTCCTTCAAGCCTTCCTGACCCCACAGTTGGAAATGGCGTATGCCCACACACCTCTACTGTCTCCACAGCATTCTCCTGCTAACCACCCTTGGTCAGAGCTGCCTGTGTCTGACCCGTCTCTCCCATAAGCCAGAAGTCTCCTCTGCCAGGTTGGGGCATCAGAGCCCAGTTTTCATGCTGGGGAATGGAATGGGGAGCTAGGAGACGGAGGAATCAGCACAGCGTGTGGTAGTAGGCTGACCAGGAGGGAAGCTAACATCCCCTCGCTAGAAAAGAGAAAGCTTGTACTTCTGAGCTGCCTGAATCCCAGCAGGGGCCAAGCTGCCTCCTCCCCTGTAGCTCACCAGTAGCACTCTTGCTTTCTGAGGTTGTAGCAACTGACAGCTCTCTTCTCCTTGTTCCCTACCAGGAGCAGAGAAGCTCTGAGGGAAAAAGGAACAGCAACAAGGGAAGATGGGCCCCAGGCTGACCTGGTACCCAATCAGCAGATGCAGCATGTGCTCAGGACACTGGCATAACTGGGCATTGCTATGGTTCGAGTGTTTGTCTCGTCCAAAACACTTTTTAAACTTAGTCCCCAATATGGCAGTACTGAGAGGTGGAACCTTTAAGAGGGGGTTGGGTTGAGTGCTCTGACCTCATGAATGGATTAATCCATTTGTGAATTAATAGCTTAATAGGTTAATGGATATTCAGGAAATGGGGCTGGTGGCTTTATGAGAAAAAGATGAAATGCAAGCTAGCATGCTCATCCCCTTGCCAAGTAATTTCCTATACCCCTTTGGGACTTTGCAGAGGGTCCCCACCAGCAAGAAGGCAGTTGATTCCTGATATTTATGCTTGTGTCAGTATCAGGTCCCTCCAAGTCTCTTCCCAGGAATGTTGATCATTCTGCCTCAAAGGGACCAAGTGTCTCCATCTTAGAGGAGAAATCTACCTTCAGCTTGGAAATGGTCCTTTCCCCACGTTTGTTTTTTCTACACCTTGGCAGTTTCAGCCTGGGTGACACATAGTGCCAAGAAACACTTGCGTGTGTTCCCCAAGAGAATTCCACCAATGGGTCCACAGCAGGAAGCTAAGTAGAAATTTTGCCCATCATGTTGAAGCCGAGAACCGCATGTAAGAGTATCCAAATATTTGAAGGAGGGGTGCTGGATACCTCCATGCTGGATTTACAGGGAAACACTGCAGCACCCCCAGTCCCACTAGGCTATGTAAGAGAGGCAGAGTAAGCATGAGAGAGGGAGTTTCAGAAAGAGCCTTCTTAGGGCCTGGAGTGCCTATGAGAAAGGAGACTGAGACCTTCCTCCTGGTGTGAGATTACCTGGGGCAAGGATGGGATGATGATTGGGCAAACACAAAGAAGCATGGTGTTCTTATGAGCCAAGCAGATGCTGGGGAGGGCAGGCTGACTTGAAGTGGTTTGCTGGGAGCCTACCCAAGAAGGCCATCTTCTGAGGTGAGGATGGGAGCAGTAAAGAGAGGCTGTGGGAGCAGTGCTGAGGTGGGGATGGAGAGGGTCCCACGAGGAGTTGATCATACATTGGGAGTATGTTGCTCATGATAACAAGCAATGAAGAGGTCCTGAGTGGATCTCTGAGAAACTCATGAAGATGCCCTGGGAAAGAACCAGCATTTAGGAGCCCGACAAATTACACTGACTGGCCATGGCCCAATGTGCATCTGCAAAGATAGGATCAGCTTAGTGAGAAGACCTCGGCCCTTTTCCCTCATCCTAGATGGGCCCTGGATGACCCAGATGCAGCAGAACAGGAAGGGGAGGAGATGGGGGCATGGAGAGGAACAGAACAAGCCTCCTCTCCTTCCCCACAGCTGGCCTCTGAGCCACACACAGGTCAAGCACGGCTGATATAGGGCAGAGTTGGGATCACTGAAGACAATACAAGATAGAAGCTTTGATTTTACTGAAGGAGTAAGTCTTCTCTCCATAGGATCACATGACCTGTGGAGCCATACCTTAGACAGCTCTGGACCATCCACTGAAAGGGACCAAAACCTTCTCTTCATCCACAGCATTTTCACCCATTTGCTTGAGTTGAACCACAACTTCACATTTCCCCTCCTTTCCTGCTCCTACACCTTGGAATGGCCATATCTAGTGTTTGAGGGTGGGGGGGCTCCAGATGGAAGGAATCAGGAGAACCACATCCCCACAAGACAATCAGAGAAAAAGTTAAGGCCAAGACCCACTCCAGACCCGACACCAGATGGGATATTAGGAGCAGGGCTCTAGAAAGGGAAGGAGGCAGGGAGGTCCTGTTCCAGAGGCTTCTGGGATTGGGCTCACTGATAGGTGACTGGGCTGGGGCCAGGTCCTGCTGTGCAGCTTCCATAGGTGAGGCTGGTCTGGCCCCTATGTCCTCATGGGTCCTGGTCATATCGAGAGGCACATTAGGCAGCTCCCTGCAGCTGATGGGCAGGTCTTAAGGCCCTCAATCAGAAGTACGTGCTGCTCACAAAGGACACCCCCAGCCTGGAAGTTCTTCCTGTGGTCTCTGTTTCCTCTCCTAGGGATGATGATTTTGGAGACCTGGAGGGAGCAGAGAAGGCTGTCACTGGCTCCCCAGGAATTGCTCCAATGAAGTGTCCCCTACGATCCCTCTCCCAAAAGAAGGGGGAATCTGACCCAGAGCCAGCCATATGCTTCTGGCTCCAGCGGGCCCTGTGTTGGCCTCTGAGCAACCATGGCCTCATGGTGAGGGGGAGGCCAGGGAAATGGGAGAGGGGCTGCCATGGGAGGCCCAGGTCCTGACTTCAAACAAGCGAGCAGCTCACCAGGGGTGGAGCCCCTGCTCCAGGTCCTCGATGGTGTCCTTCAGGGGTTGGCCGCAGGTCTCAGGCAGCAGGATGCAGAGCAGACCCACCACGATGGGGAGGCTGCCGTAGATGAGCATGGGGAGGGCCGTGTGGTACTCTCCCAGCAGGATCACGAGTGGTGTGATAATGCCCCCGATCCGTGAGAAGATGCCCACCAGCCCCATGCCTGTCTGCCTGCAGGAAGGCCAGACCAAGCTGAGCAGACCTGGTCCCAACTCAGTCACCACTCCACCCCAGCATATGTCCTCAGGAGAGCCCACACCCCTTGCTGTGAACTTCAAATGCTGTAGGTCTTAGCCTCAACCAGCTCACCCAGCATGCGTGCTCCCTGCACCTGCCTGGTTCTTTCACCTCCCAACTTCTCTCTGCCTGCCATATTCCTGTTTACCTGTCAAGTCTCAGTTAAAAGTTCGATCTCTGACCTCCCTCTTCCCACCTGAGCACTCCTTCCCTGGAGTCATGCATTCTTAATTGTACCCTATGTTTCTGTCCCGACAAACCATGGCTTATCCTACTTCCACATCTGTCCTCCACCAGCCTGGGACAACTTGAGGACTCTGGCTAGATTCTAGCTGCCCTGTACCCCACCCAGCACAGCTGCCCCAGAGCCAGCCCCATTAGCTATTTGTAAAATGAGGTGACAGTGGAAGAGGGGTGACCACCAACAGGATCTCAGGAGCAGCAGGCAGGAGGCGCATCATCGGCTCTTACCGGATGACGGTGGGGAAGAGCTCAGCAGAGTACACGTAGGAGATGGTGAAGGCAGCTGCCATGGCAACCTTCCCCACCACGGCCAGCAGGGTGACCACCACAGGCTGATCTGGCAGAAGGTAGACAGCCCCATCGCCTAGGCCCTGTCCCCTGCCCTGGCCACCCAAGCTCCTCACCCCATCTGTACCCACACCTCGGGAAAGCCCTTTCTCCTGAAGGTGGGACAATGGCCATGGGTCTAGCCCCTGACAGCTGGCAGATGAGGCCCAGTCGGGTGGGGAACGCCTGCCCTGGTACCTGCTGGGATGAAGATGATGATGATACACATGAGGCCACCCAGAACCAGAGTCCCCAACTGGCTCCACCTGCGACCGAACTTCTGCATCATGAAGATGCTGGAACAGCGGGCAGGCACCTCAACGACTCCAAAGATGAGCTGCGTCAGGTAGATGTCCAGGCCAAAGTCCCCCACTTGGAGGCTCAGGCCGAAGTATCCCAGACTGTCCACAAACCTGCAAAGTGTCCAAGGGTTCCTGTCACTCTTGGGTGAGGAGACACCTTCACACACAAGTGGAGAGCTCACCCTAGTCAGCAGTCACAACAGAAGACATTGGCACAGTTAGGGAGAGACTGTCCCAGACAGAGGGAGCCACCATCTCCCCACTGCACTGAAATATACCAGGGAAGTGGCAATGCTTTGGCTCTGTTCTCAGAAAGGGGCATGGGCCCTGGTCACTCACCAGACACAGAAGAGAATCAGGGTCACCTTCTGGAGCTGGGGGTGTCTGAACAGATCCAGGGCATTCCCTGAAGGGCCTGTCTTCTCTGGGACCAGCTGGGAGGAAGATGCAGAGTGAAGGGCTAGGTAGGAAGGTCTGTGTGAGTCAGCCCTGGGGGCAGGGCTAGGCCTGGGTCTGGGCTTTCTGGAAGGACCTGGTTCAGAAGCTCAGGAGACAGTTTCCGCCTGTTGACTGAGGCTGCCTTCTGGATCAGTCGTTTAGCCTCCTCTGTCCTCCCCTGGGTCAGAAGCCACCGAGCAGATTCTGGTAGAGCCCTGTAGATGGGGAATGGCTACGACCTTGGCACTGGGGTCCCGTGGAACTTTCCTGGAATTCTAGTGCCAACTGAATCCCACGCCCCCACCCTTAAAGGCTGCCTCTCCCAGACTGGCCTCTGACTGTCCCGTGAATGTTGGGGCTGTACTCTAAACTCCCCCCACCATCTCCCACAGTGCAGCTAGGGGTGGCTTGCTCCTGGAAAGTGTCTCCTCACCAGAAGTAGAAGAAGAGCAGGAAGACAGGCGCAGTGCCAGCGATCTGGAAGAGCCTCCAGTTGCGGACGAGGTAGGCCAGTCCTGCTAATGCCACCTGCCCAAGGGCATAGGCGCACTGGTCCAGGACCAAGATCCGAGTTCTCCATGAGGTCCCCACCCACTCTGAAACTGTGGAAACAGAGGCTTGAGACTGGGCTAGTCCCTGCCCTCTCACGCCCTGTTCCTCCCAGATGCAACCTGTTAAGTTTGGGGCCTCAGACCCAGCACAGGATGCTCTGATATGACAACGTCAGGTACAGGGTGCCCGACAAAGACCCCACAGGCAGTTTGGGGGCTGTGGCCAGCCCAGGTTCGGGGTCTTGCACTGTTGTTGAAGCCTAGACACTCACGCAGAGTGATATGACTGAAGGTGAACCCAGCCACAGCAGTTGCCACAGCAAAGCGCAGGACCATGTAGAACTGAAAGCTGGGCACAAAGGCCGTGGCCAGGCCGATGAGGCCGAAGAGTAGGAGCTGCACCAGGATAGTGGCCTTGCGACCAAACCTGAGGAAACAAAGAGCAGGACTGTGGGGGAAGAGTCCTACCTGTGAATCTATTTGAGGAGAATGAAGCAAGGGAGACCCAGAGGCCCAGTGCCCTGAGATCCCTGTCTGAGGGAGGAAATATGGCCTTTCCCTGGGGGGAATAGGACCTTATCCTAAAGGGCAGTGGGAAGGGAATAAGGGAAAATCTTGGGTGCGAAAGGAGCCTAAGAGCAGGTTAGGTGAGGGCTGAATGGGTCAAGCTTCTTACCAGTCACAGAGGGGCCCAAAGATGAGGGCCCCAAGTAGGAGTCCAGCCATGTACACTGACTGCGAAGTGTCCTTCAGGGACTTCCGATCACAAACCAGATTGAACTGAGGAGACACAGGCAGATGTGAGTCTAGGGGCCACTTCAACTCTGAGCCCACTACAAGCCTCTTAAGGCAGATGCCCATGATTCCCAAACTGTGTGCCAAGGCACCCAGGCCATCATACTGAACTCATTGGGTACAGCAGGATATTTACAATTTTAAAGGAAATTAAAACTGTATTAGACATCTGTCTGGCATCACACAACTGCTAGCTCAGGAGGGTGCACGGTGTCCCTGTGAGATCACACTGCTTTCTTTTCCATGACTTCATAGCTATGTGAAGTCTTGTTTTTGGCAGTTGCTATGAAAAAAAGCAAATGCCATGTGAAAACCAATGTGGAACAGACAACAGACAATGTTGGCAGTGTTCAAGGACTGAGAAGTTGTACAGTACCTGGTAGGTGCATACATCCTATGGGAATTGGACTTCTATAGAATGAAATAAAAATATTTTAATTTTAATTTAAGTGTATTATTTTATTTAAAAAACTGCTAAGTTATTAGGATATAAACACTTGTTACTTGAACAGGTGTTAAGTATTTCTTTTGACCTGGAGATGCCACATAAAATTACCGACACATGAATGGTGCAAAGTTTGGGAACCTCTGACCATTAATTTCTGCTTCTTGACAAATGGGGCCTCTTTTCCACAGCCAGGGAGGACTTACTTGGGCCTCTCCAAGTTGTCCTTTTGGCTGCAAAATCCCCCAGAAACATCAGAATCCTAAGAAGCCCTCACACATGACTTGAGGAAGACTATTAGGACAGAGGAACACATATACATACACAGGCACAGAAGGAAGAAAGGGGGGATGGAGAGGGAGAGAAGAAGGTGGAAGAGGAGGAGAGGAAGATGGAGGGAGAGAGGGGGGAGAGAGGGAGAGAGAGGAGGAGAGAGAGAGAGCGAGGAGATAGGGAGGAAGGGTGGGTGGCAGGGCAATAGGGAGGGAGGCACATAGCTCAGTTCCATGCACAAATATCTATGGGGATGCATCTTGTAAGCCCCTTCAACCTTGACAAGGACGACTCCAGCATTTCAGGTGCTACTCCTGTGTTGGGTGCTGTGCTCAATGCTTCACGTGTGTTGTCTGCTAATTCCAACAATCCTAGGCTTTCTATTACCTTCCCCCTAGGAAGGAAAGATCAGGTTGCTAATCCCATGTCCCATAGCTGGGTGGTAGTTGAGGAGTTGAGACATCCCTCTTGCCCTAGACAGGGAAGGAATGTGAGTGAAGGCTAAGAGAACGTATGCCAAATGAATGAATGAATGAACTAATGCCTATAACTAGCCAACTAGCCAATCACCATCAGTTGACAAACTTTTAGTATGAAATTAACCAGTTTAGGAGTCACCACTGTATTCATACTTCTGTTTTCAAGGACAGCTGTTAATTTTTAAGGAACTTTCAATACGTGTCAAATGAGTAAATGACTGTCCCTAGGAATGAAGCAGGGAAGGACAGGGGACTTGAAATTATTCTTCTGCCCAGTTCTATCCTGTCTGGTTTTCTTTCTAGCAACCACAGATTGCCTTTGTAGTGAGATACCATTTAAAATAAATAATAAATAAAGGCCTGCAGCTGCCAGGCTCTGGAATCAGAATTGAGTGGCTTAGTGTGACCTTGAGCCTGTTAGCCGATCTGGGGCTGGGCTTGGCACATGCAAAACGGGCATTGAATATACTACATAGCATCACATGACAGGATGAAAGGAACTGAGGAACAACATCCTTAGCTCAGTGGCTGTTTTACAGGAAGTCCTCGATCGTGTGGCTAGGTAGAGGGCATGCTTGGCCCCGGTGCTCAGGAAGCTCTCAGTTGGTGACACAGATGTCTCAGACACAAGGAGTGTAGTGCTCTACAGGCACGAGTGCTAAGCCAAGGGCGCGCTCCAGGGCTGACCCCGGTCAATAGTCACCATTCCCCACCTCTTTCCCTGCTGTCCTTATGCCTCATCTCATCAAATCCCCATCTCACGCAGTGATGCTTGTCTTTCCCACAGTGCGGCAGCAGAGGCTGAGGCTGGGGAGGTACCAAGATGTACCCAAGCCCACAGGGTGGTGTCATGCTGCAGGTGGCACAGAGATGAGGAGGACCCCATCTTCCTCCGTCACCAGTCATCACCCTCCCCAGCCCTAACGTCCACAGTGGGTGGTTCTGTTGGGGCCTGCCACAGTGGCTCAAAGGTCCCACCCTTAAGTCTTGGAGCAGACCTCCTCTCACAACCCTCCCCTACTCTTAAACCTTCTGTGGCTCCCTTTGGTCTCTAGGAGAACGAAATTCCTCAGCACTACATCCAAGACGCTGTAGGAGCCAGTTCTTACCTATTTCCCAGCCTCTTTTGTCATGCCAGCATTTTTTGAATATGCCAGATCAAGCATTTTTCCACCTCCAGACTCCAGAAGTGGCTGTTCTCTCTGCTTCCCCATCCGTCCTATTCTTCCCTCTTCTTTGGTCCCAGGACAGATCATACTATTGCTACTATTCATTGATGGTATTCCCACCTCTCATTCAGAGGTCTGTGTGGGCAGAGCTGGGAGCCAGTTTTTTCTCTTTTTTTTTTTTTGAGTTGGAGTCTCACCCTGTCGCCCAGACTGGAGTGCAGTGGC
>NW_007254492.1:349126-448860 GCF_000164805.1 Carlito syrichta | reverse complement strand
GGAATTACAGGCATGCGCTACCATGCCCAGCTGATTTTTTGATTTATTGTAGAGATGAGGTCTTTTCTCTCTGGCCAAGGATGGGCACCCAGGAAATGTTGGACAGGTAGGCTGAGAAGAAGCATACGCTGACCTTCAAGAGCATACAGTCTTAAAGAAAATGTGTTTCTGTTTCAAATGAGTATTGTTTGGATTTCAGTTTAAATACAAAGTTGCTATTTATAATAAGGAACATTGGGATGTCTGCTCAGAGAGGGTCCTCTGAGTTAGTGTGCAGAACCCATCATGCCAGAGATAGGAAACAGGGGCAGAAGGTCTCACAGCAAGATAACCAAGATAGCTCTACTCTGGAGCTGAGCCTGGAATTATCACTTGATGCAGGGCACAAAGTCCCAAAGGTGTCTGTTCCCTTGGGTGTCACGGTCCTTGGGAGGGCAGGGGTAAGAGTGGGCATGTCAGGGTCATCAGGTTCAAGCCCAATCCCGATGTCAGTGCAGTCCAGGTTGATGACTGAGGATAAGGAGAGAGGTCCCTGAGTGCAGCCACAACCCATGAGAGGTTGAGATCAACATGGACTCTGAAATATTTAAAGTGGATACAAAACGATTTTGACAATGCAGACAATTAAGTGTGCTGTTGTGAGCCATGGTGCCACTGAGAAAACATGTCCCCTGGCATCCTACACAACAAACACATTTCTACCTGAAAATGTACTGACTGTATTTGATATCTATGTAGTTGCAGTTCTGATTGGTCGTGAGCATATACTCTTGACTTTTTAACACTGTAGGGCAAGAGGATTATGACAGATTACAACAGTTGAGTATCCACAAGCAAATATATTTCTAGTTCTTTTTCAGTGGTATCTCTGTCCTCATTCAAAAATGTGAAACGTAGCCAGGCGCAGTGGCTCACACCTGTAATCCCTCCACATTCGGAAGTGGATATGGGAGGATTGCTTCAGCCCAGGAGTTTGAGACCAGCCTGGACAACACAGCAAGACCCTGTCTCAAAAAAAAATTGAAAGAAAAGTGGGTGCCCGAGTTAACGCACCACTGTACAAAGACTCCTATCTTGCTTGTTGGGACTCAAATTAATCCAAGAGATGACCCCTCTACTTAGAGAAAATTGCCAAGAACAAACAGAACAAGGGGAAGCTTATCACTCCAGAAATTGCTGAAAAGCTGGCCCTTGATGGGAGCCTGTTGAGTATGTGGCGTGTTCTGTACACACAGAGAAGGGCCTAAAAGAATGTGTGTTTTTTTTTATTTTTTTTATTTTTTGAGGTGGAGTCTCACTCTGTCGCCCAGGCTGGAGTGCAGCCTTGATCTTCTGGGCTCAGGTTATCCTTCTGCCTCGGCCTTCCAAGTAGTTGGAACTATAGGCATGCACCACCACGCCTGGCTAATTTTTTGATTTATTGTAGAGATGGGGTCTCACCAAGCTGCCCAGGCTGGTCTCCAGCTGGTGGGCTCAGGTGATCCTCTCACCTTAGCCTCCCAAAGTGCTGGGATTATAGGCGTGAGCTGCTGCACCTGGTTTAAGAATGTGTTTGATGAAGCAATATTAACTGCCCTGGAGCCTCCAAACCCGAACAAGAGCCACAAGCGTGTTCTGACATGAACATCTTTCCAGAACCCTTTCTGCACAGCTGGTGTGGCATCATACTAAACGCAATGTTTAAAGCAAACTAAAGGTTAAAAATTATGCTAGGCATGGTGGCACACACCTATAACCCCAGCACTTTGGTAGACTGAGGATGGAGCACTACTTGAGCCCAGGAGTCTGAGACTAGCCAGGGCAACATGGCAAGACCTTATCTCTACCAAACAACAACAAAAAAAGCCAGGCATGGTGTCATTACATGTAGTCCCAGCTACCTGGGAGGCTGAATGGGAAGAGTCACCAGAGCCCAGGAGGTCAAAACTGCAGTGAGCCAGGATCATGCCACTGCACTCCAGCCTGGGCAACAGAATTAGACCCTGACTCAAAAAATGAATAAAAATATAAATATATAAATATTAAAAAAGAGGGTCGGGTATGGTGGCTCACGCCTATAATCCCACCACTTATAGGCCGAGGTGAGAGGATTGCCTGTGCCCACAGGTTTGAGACCAGTCTGGGCAACTTGGTGAGAACTCATCTCCACAATAAACCAAAAAATTAGTTGGGCGTGGTAGTGCATGCCTGTAGTTCCAGCTATATGGAAGACTGAGATGGAAGCAGTTCAAGGCTGCGGTGGCTGTGAGCATGCCACTGGGTAACAGAGTGAGACGCCGACTCCAAAAAAAAAAAAAAAAAAAAATTAAAAAAGCAAGCCAAGGGAAATGAAAAAACAAATCAATTTTCTGCAATACTGACAAATGTCCTGCACCTATTCACATGTGTGCATGTGAAACAAGGCACAAAAGTATGGCCCCTCCCTTCCCTCTCTCAATTCTAGTTAATTTTGAGTTACTGTTTATTATGAGAAAAGAGATCATCCTCATTTGTTTTGTTGTTTAAAACAAGAAAATTGTGTTTGTTTCAGAGCAAGGCATGCTTTGATGACTCTCTAACACACTAATTGGAATTGTCGAAGCTACTTCTTGGTTCCATTCTAGAGATTAATCTGGGACATCTGAATGATGCCTTGTATGTGTGTGTATGTTAAATTTATTAATCAGTGGTCAACCCTGAAGGGGAGGAAGACAAATTAATTTCATATTCTACTTCCTAGGCCTCACTTACTAAGACTTCTTTTTCTTTTTTCTTTTCTTTTTTTTTTTTTGGAATCGGAGTCTCACTCTGTCACCCAGGCTGGAGTGCAGTGGCAAGACCATGGCCACTGCATCCTTGACCTGCTAGGCTCAGGCAATTCTTCCATCTCAGCCTTCCAAGTAGTCGGAACAACTGGCATGCGCCACCACACCTGGCTAATTTATAGATTTATTGTAGAGATGAGTCCTCACCATGTGGCGTAGGCTGGTCTCGAACTCCTGGGCGCAGGCTATCCTCTTGCCTCTGCCTTCTCAAGTACTGGGATTACAGGAGTGAGATGCCACACCCAGCCAGACTCCTTTTGAAAGCTGTCTTTTCTCTCTTCCCTTGAGTAAATCCCATGTATGATGAAACTCATCATAGTGGGTGGAACCTGTCTTGCCCCTCTTGTTTTCTAAAATGTATTTTATATGTGATTATGTGACAGTGGCTTTCAAGAAAATTTGTTTTTGCGAATTTTTTAAAAAGTTAATTTCTAACTTCTTTCACTGATAATGAAGAAAAGTACTGCACCTCTTAAAATATACCAAACTAATTGAGTTTATAACATAAATAAGAGCTTTTCCTGTCAGTCATTGTTTAATCTGCTTAGCTTAAATGTGCAGCTTTTTTTTTTTTTGAGTCAGAGTCTCACTATGTCACCCAGGCTGGACTGCAGTGGCATGCTCATGGCCACCATAGCCTTGATCTGCTGGATTCAGACAATCCTTCCACCTCAGCCTTCCAAGTAGCTGGAACTATAGGCACCAGCCACCACGCAGGGCTAATTCTTTTCTTTATTGTAGAGATGAGGTCTCCCCAAGTTGCCCTGGCTGGTGTTAAACCCCTGAGCTCAGGCAATCCTCTTGCCTTCATCTCCCAAAGTGCTGGGATTACAGGCATGAGCCACCATAACCTGGCAAATGTATAGCTTAATAGTTTATGACACGGTGTTCCTAGAACACAGCTGAAGGTCTGGTAAGCAGGGGGAAACTGAGGGGCGTGCTCCGAAACAGCATCTATGAATGAGTCACACCCTCTTGTAGGTATGGAAGTGTGCTTCATAAGAAGCCAGGTGGACTGGGAGTAGGGAGGACACTTACCACATGGGCACCAGCCAGACGACTCCCCTTATTTCTGTTTTGCATATGAGGAACCCTAGAATGTCCAGTTGAGGGTCCCCAATTTAATAAGCATCCTGGAGAGTCTTATGAAGACTTCTTAAATGTTAACAGGGATCTGGCCAGCTTTTTATTAGTTTCCAACTGTTAAAAATGTTCAGGTAATCTTTTCTACCTTCCCAAGTCCTAATTCTTACAGATTCCTTAGTGTTAATCAAGGCTTTCTCATGTGCCAATTTTTGATCTATGTATTATTTTCAGACGTGTTTAATAAACAAAAAAGCAAAATACAGGTCCCAAATCCTTGAACACATCCCATCCAATCCCTATACCCCTCCCATCCCTATGGCAGGCCCGCCAAGTTGCCTGTCGCTGCCCAGACATCCCACCTAACCTCCTGATGACTGGCCTGTCTTGTGCTGTTGTCTGTCCCCTCTTTCCAACATTTTTCTAATATCTTGGTGCCCAGCTCACATACCACCTCCTTCAGGAAGTTGCCTGCCCATTCCCTCCCCAGCAGGAAGCAAATGCTGGGCCTCAGAGCCCGCCCAGCTCTTTAGTCATCTGCAAGGGGCTCAGCTCTTTCCCTGACCACCAGGGGTTCTTACAGAAGAGAAACAAAGTACCACCCTCCTCTGACAGTTCCCTGCTCAGTAATACTCAGGCAGCTTTGGCTGAATAAAATTGCATGAATAGCCCAGCACAGGGTGTGAACAAGGGCTAGAGTAGGCCCCGAGCAATCTAGGGTTTTTTTTGGGCTTTAAGGATGATATTTAAGGTGGGCAGAGAGCTTGTGAACATGTATAGGGCTGCCACGTCATTTTAGGGCTGGGGAAGGTCAGAATCTACCATGGAAGTGATGCTGGGGTGTTGGTAGAGACGCCAAGAAGGGTAGGAAAGGGCTGGACTGGGCTAGATCCAGAGGCTAGGGAGGTCATAGGCCACCAAGAGTTCCCTGTGGGGTGAGATGAGGTGGATGTTCAGGAGAACAGGAAGGACATGTCCTTAGGCCACCAGGATTCTGAGGAAAAGTTTATGGTCACACATTAAAAAGTGAAAGCTAGACTTTGGTTAAAACATTGTCCTTTGTTCACTGGATGTAGATTACATGGGAAAAGAAAAAAGCTTAAAAAAAGAAAAGGAAATAATTAAATATTGTATTTTTTTGTTTTGTTTTTAAATTATTTTTTGAGATGGGTTTCTCACTCTGTCCACCCAGGCACGAGTGCAGTGGTGTGATCCCAGTTCACTACAGCCTCACCTCCTGGCCTCAAGAGATGCTTCCACCTCAGCCTTCCCAGTAGCTAGGATCACAGGAATCTACCACCATGCCCACCTATGTTTTTTGAGATGAAGTTCCACTAAGTTGTTCAGGCTGGTCTTGACATTTTGGGCTCGAGTCTCCTTGGCCTCCCCAAGTGCTAGGATTATAGGCCTGAGCCACTGCACCTGGCCTTAAACATTGTATTTTGAAAGTCTCTAAAAATACATCCTTTCTCAACCATGGGGATAAAAATGGAATGTTTAATCTCCGGGCTCCAGGTTTTTAACCACAAAGAAGGTGAGAGTTGCACGAAGCCCCTCAACAATCCACGCCCCTGACGTTCTGGACTATCAGTGCTGCCTCCCACTCCTGCAGGGACCTGGACAGCAAGAGTTGGGCATGACAGCCTCAGCTCCACAGTCGACTCACTGTCCTGTCCTGGCCAGGTCACCTCTCACTCTGTACCTCAACCAAACCATCTGGGAGAAGCAACAGAGTGGGACCAGATGCTTTCAGAGGGCCCATCTTACTCTCGGGTGGTTGGAGTGGGAATCTTTCTGTTTATCTGACAGAGTCTCTCCTAAAAGGATGAAGCTGGCAAGACAGCATGCTTAGTTAGCCACAGGAGTTAAGGGTGCTCTCCAGCATCTCAGAGACAGGCAGTCAGGCACAGACAAGTGGAGAGGCAGGAAGCCCAGGTCAAGCAAGTGGGAAGGCAAATGAATGAAAAGAGAGAGGGACAGCCTAAGAGGGTGAGGAAAACACAGGAAGACAGGCAACCGGCAGACGTGGGGGAGACGGAAAGACTACGTGAAATGGACATATAGATGAGAACATTGAGGGGAGAGCAAGGCATAAAGACAGGAAAACAAGAGGGGATGGGAAGACAGGCAGACAACTGGGTAGACAGGCAGAGGGACAAGCAGAGAGAGGGACAGACAAAAGGATAGGCAAAATAATGGACAGATGGGCAGACAGACCACACAGAGGAAATGACAGATGGGCAGGTGGGGGTGGACAGGCCAATAGGCAGAGGAAAAAGAAAAACAGGATGATTAGCAGAAAGGAAACATGCACACCACTGGTCAAACATACAGGCATAGGGGAAGATACAGAGACAGAGCAACAGGCCTCAACCATGGGCAGTCAGACGGAGGACCTGACAGACCCACAACACACAGACAAACATGCATGCACTACCTCGTTCTTTAGGGATGGGGGCCTGTCCTCAGGATAGTCCCAGCCCATATCACAAGGCTGCGTCTCATTGGAGCGGTGGCTGAGGATATCCTCCAGGCTGGCGTTGGCAGGGGGTGGCCGGAACATGAGGCAGGGCTCAGGGCTGCCTGTGGCATCCAGGGGCACGCTCAGGGCCAGCTGCTCAGCAGCACTCAGATTGAACGTGTGGTTCTTGACCCAGGCCACTGCACAGTGGTGGGGCTCTTCCAGGACCATGAAGACATGACCAAAAAAGTGGAAGACAGACAGGAAGTTGGGCACACTCAGCAGGATCAATAGCCGTAGCTGAAAGTGACCAAAGTTGCCTATTTCGGCTAGGACCTGGGCAAAGGGAGCCATATCTGCTGGTCACCACCTCTTCAGTCTTGGACAGCAGGTACCTCTGCAACTTGTCTGTAGGGCCACTTGCTCCTCTGGGCAGTAGTGGCAGCTGCATTAATGTTTAAGCCAGCTACACCTGTCACATCGCAGTTCCCTAGGTGTGGCCCAGGAAGGGCAGGATATGATGAAGAAATAGTCCATCCCAGGTTGTAGCATCTGAGGATGTTCTGTTGACTGTATGAAATATACAAACTCACAAGAGGAGCCAAGAGGGACCTTCTTAGACCCAGGAATGAGCTTTTGCCAAATGTTATGTATCCTACAGAAGTCATTCCTCCCACCACCTCCAACTGCAACATCCTAAAAGATTCACACCCAGCTCTAATGCCTCCCATGCCTGTAGAATCCATTCTGGGAGAAGTAGTTGCAACACTCAGAGGGACACAGAAGTCCTTTCTAGGACCCAGTGCACACTAGGCAGCAGGGGATAAGGCAGATCATCAAATACCGGGCCTGCACAGTAACTGTGCCAGCAGGCCAATCTAGTCTCTTGACCCTGCAGATCTTTTTCTCCTATGGGTCTCTGGGATGTGGTGGTATGCAACACCAGTCAACCCCAGGAAGCAGAGTGACCCATCAAAGTACAAGTGCACTTCCTTTCCAGCATCAATTCTTTCCAGCACAAGAATACAGAGCAACACAGAAGAGCCAAGAGTTGCATTGTTTTGTTTTGTTTTTTGGCTTTTTTTGAATTGGGGGTCTCACTCTGTCACCCAGGTTGGAGTCCAGTGGCACACTCATAGTTCACTATGGCCTCAAACCCCTGGGTTCAAGCGATCCTCCCACCTCAGCCTTCTGAGTAGCTGGGACTATAGGCGCACACCACCATGCCTGGCTAATTTTTTTTAAATTAATTTTTGTAGAGATGGGGGTCTCAGTATGTTGCTCAGCCTGGTCTCAAACTTCTGGCCTCAAGCAATCCTTCCACCTTAGCCTTTCAAAGTACTAGGATTACAGGTGTGAGCCACTGAGCCCAGCCAAGGGTTGCATTTTGAGCTCTACTTCAATCAAGAAGGAAACCATTAACACATTCCCAAGATAAAAATACATGCAAGTTGCCCCAGAGAAGCCCCAGCCTCCCTAAGCAACCTCAGTAATAACAGGAACACAGGACAAAGTCTCCCTTCACCATGGCCCTCATGCACGTGCACACACACGCTCCACAGCATGCATGCACTCACACATCCACAGACCCATCTACTTGTATATACGTAGGAAAGTATTTTCATGTTCTGAATCTTGAACTATCTTAAGAGATGAGCAGAGGAACAAGGGCAGAGAGGGCGCGAGGAAGCAGGCTTGTGCAGGGCAGCCCTGGTCACCTGGCGGGCACAGCTGCTAGTGGCCTATTAATCAGTCAGCCTGTGGCATGGGTCAAGGCTGGGCGGATGGTGGAGGGCAGGGGCAAGGTCCGCCACCTTGCGTAAGGAGCATACTTCGTTCTTTGCCACATCCCAGGCTCTCCCACCAGGCTTACCGCTGCCCTGGGCTCCACTTTTTCCCCTTTGCCTGGCTTCCTTGAGGGTTCGTATTCTCAGCATTGCCTCTGTTGAATTGCTGAGAAAACAGCTGTGACCAGCGGCCGCTGCCCAGTCTGCTGCTCCCCTTATGGGGGAGAACTGAGGTGGCAACATGAGCCTTGTCTTTAGCGCTCAGCATCTCCTTACTCCAGTCAGGATGAGCAACCTTGCTTTCTTTGACTCCAAGTAGCTAAGGGAGCTGGAGCTGGGGGGTAGGAAGCTTGGACTCTCCTACCGATTCATCTTCAGTCTGTCCCTGTCCTGCTCTGGGCCTCAATTTCCCCATCTGTGTAAAGGGGGAGCTTGAATTGGATGGTCTCTTTAGATTCTTCCACTTCTTGGTGTGTGATGCTAAAAGAAAAGACAGAGTGATTAGAAGACTCCCGAGAGAGGAGTGAGACGTGACCAAAGACCTTCTTAGACTCAATCTCCACTTGAACTACGATCCCCAAACCTTGGAACTGAGATCCTGAATATCACTGGCCTCACTTTACCCCCACATTCCTTCGATCTTCATTTTTTTGTTTGTTTACTCATTTCTCCCCTTAGCCTTGCCCTCTCTGCCCCATCCCAACCATGGTTCTCCATGAGGCTTTAAGGGCCACAACTAAGTCTCCTCTTTGAAGAAACCCTGCCAGGATTGCAGTAACTCCAGGAACCTCTCTCTATTTAGCGGTCTCACTGACCTGGGGAGTAGACTCTAGTTACCCCACCACACTGAGTGCCTCCAGGACAGATCAGGGTTGCCTCTAGCCCTTCAAGAAGATCTGACAAGCTATCTCCCTCACCTTCCTCTCCATGTACCCTGCCGTTGTTCAAGGCCATAACTAGACCACAGACGGGTCTGACAAGAGCTCTCTAACCACAAGTGCAGTTTTAAGAAGAATGAATATAATCTCCATACAGGAAATGTCAGAAAGTTCACTGGTAATGATGCCCAGGGAGTGAGGGAGGTGTTTTGTGGGGGGCGGGTGAGAGGAGAGGTATCTCAGATCCCTTCCAAATTTGTAAGTTAATGATAAAAGTAAATAAAAACTTGGAGTAGAACTTCTGGTTTCTGGTCTTGCATGAAAGAAACTTGGAAGTCGCAGCTCCATTTTAACAAAAAACTGAATGAACTGAAAAATCAACAATTGTTTTTAGAGCTGTCAGAGGAGTGCGGTCACATGGCAAACTGTTGCCCCAAAGTTAGAAACAGACAGGTAGATACAGAAAATTACAACTTTCTAGACTGGAAATCCACAGAAATCTCTGCAGGAACCAGTACCTGGATAAGAAAACCCAAACTATAAACGACAAATTGCTGGAGGCTCAATGAGGATAACTGCTTTTTTTTTTTTTGGAGTTAGTCTCACTCTGTCACCCAGGTTGGAGTGCAGTGGCATGCACCACAGCCTCGACCTCCTTGGCTCGGGCGGTCCTTCCACCTCAGCCTTCCAAGTAGCCAAACTACAGGTGTGTGCTACCATGCCCAGCTAATTTTTTGATTTATTGTAGAGACGAGGTCTCACCATGTTCCCAGACTGGTCTTGAACCTGTGGGCTCAGGCAATCCTCTCGTCTCAGCCTCCCAAAGTGCTGGGATTATAGGCTTGAGCCACTACGCCCGACCAACTCTGAGTTAAACACTCCAGAGAAAGGCCCCCACACTTCTTTGAGGTTGACCTCCAAGATAACCACTGGGTTCACGCAGAGATCAGAGAAAGATCCCCCTAGGTTTCCGGCAGGGGGAAAAGGAACCATTTGAAATAAGCCAAAGCATTCTGTTCTTCGTAAAAAGGCCTGCCTCAGGTTGGGTATAGTGGCTCGTGCTGTTGGGGCCAAGGCAAGAGGATAGCTTGAGCACAGGAATTCAAGAGCAGCCTGGGCAACATAGTAAGACCTTGTCTCCACACAAAATTTTTTTTAAATGAGCCAGGGTGAATGGGTGTGGTGGCTCATGTCTGTAATCTCAGCACTTTGGGAGGTAGAGGAGAGAGAATTGCCTGAGCCCAGAGGTTTGAGATCAGCCTGGGCAACTTGGCAAGACCTCATCTCTACAATGTATTTAAAAATTACCCGAGAGTTGGTGGTGCGCATATACAGTTTGCGCTACTTGGAAGGCTCAGGTCAAGGCTGTGGTAGCCATGAATGTGCCACTGCACTACAGCATGGGTGACAGAGCGAGAATCTGACTAAAAAAAAAAAATGAGCTGGCTGTGGTGGATGGAACACACCTTTCGTACCCACCCTTTGTCAGACCTAATCTACCTGGGGTAAGGGAAACGCCCAACTCAAGCCTGCTCTGGCCATGCTGTCTCACCTAAGAGGTGGTGGGAGACCGAGAAGCACTTGTAAAGTCCACAGCCCAGAGATGCAGGCTCACTAAAAAAACGGAGACCTAATTACAGGACTACAGAGTGCTTTCCCTCTCCCCATACTTTACCACATCATTTAAGGCTTATTTACTGGAATTCCTTTTACCCAGTACTTCAAGTCCAGCTTTCAACAGAAGAGTACAAGGCATTCTAAAAGGCAGAAACACAGTTTGAAGAGACAGAACAGGCATCAGAACCAGACTCACATATAACAGGAATGTTGGAATGATCAGACTGGAAATTTAAAACTATGATTAAGATGCTGTTAGGAAAAACTTTTTCCTTTGCTTTCACACCACCAGTCAGCACAGAAGACTTCTATGACTCCCAAATACGTGGGGATTTCTCCCCACCGGAAAACCAGCAGTTCTGTAGTAGATACCAGCTGGGTTTCCTCCAATTCAATTGTGACACTATCTACCTGGAGACAGTGTCGGATCCCACAGGTTGAAGGCTGTCTCCAAGACTGCCCTCCCCACTTTGGACACCAGTTGCCAAGTTCTGGTCTCCATTACTGAATTGACTGGCTTCAACTGGAATTACTATGACCCCTCTCTTTGCTAGAGTAGGTTACAAAACTCTGAAAACACATACATTTACCAATTTATTGTAAAGAATGTTTTAAAGGATAGAAATAGCCAGGTGACAAGATATACAGGATGAAGTCTGGAAGGGAGCTTCTGTGCCCATGAATTGGGGTGTGTCACCTTCCAGCACATGAATGAGTTTTTGTTTTTTTAAGATGAGTTCTTGCTCTGTCACCCAGGCTGGAGGGCAGTGGCACAATCATGGCTCAATGCCAACTGAAACTCCTGGGCTCCAGCAAACCTCTCACCTCAACCTCCCGAGTATCAGGGATTACAGACAAGCACCACTGAGACTGGCTCCCATGGGTGAGTTCTTGTTCCTTTCCCTGTTGACCTCCACATGTTCAGCTCTCCAGAAGCCCCTGGGCTTTGTCCTCATGGGCCTTCTTATGGAGAATTCACTGGCTAGGCATGACTGAAGCATGGACAACCATGTCAAAATGTGATTGAACAGAAAGGGCATGATCTAAACCCAGCAAGGCCGGTCTGTTCAGATTCTTCTTGGCCTCTGTGCAGCATTCCTTCCTCCAGGGTCTAGGGCAGGACCCCTCTGGAATGAAGGTCTTATGTCCCATATCAGTTGAAAGGAGGCAGGAGAAGGTCAGGGAGACTCTTGCTTACCGTATGTAACAGGGGCTATGGAAGGTATGAGCCAGGGACCATGGATGAAAACCTATATATAATTTGACAGATGCTAAGAGTCCAGTGGATACAGTAGACAGTAGGCAAGAGCAGATGGGCAATGGAAGCAGAGAAATGAAAATTCTAAGAAAGAACCAAACAGAAATGCTGGAGATCAAATAGTATAACAGAAAAATCAGGAATGCCTTTGATGGGCTTACTGGGAATATTCAATAAAGATTGCCAAAACTAAAAAGCAAAGAGAAAAAAGACTGGGGGGGGAAATCCCAACAGAGCAAAATAACCAAAAACTATAGGAAAACTACAAAAGATATAGCATACACGTAATGGGAATCTTAGGAGAAGAGAAAAAGGAACAAAATACCTGAAACGATAATGACCAAGGATTTCCTCAAGTTAACGTCAGGCACCAAACCACAGATCTTGGAAGCTCAGAGAATACCAAGCAGAATACATGCCCAAAACTACAGCTAGGCATACCATTTTCAAACTACAGAAAAGAAAAAAATCATGGGTTGGGCACAGCAGCTCACACATGTATTCCCAGCACTTGTGGGAGGCTCTGAGGGAAGATCAGCTGAGGTCAGGAGTTTGAGACAAGCCTGGGTTCACAATGAGACCTTGTCTCTACAAAAAAATTGTAAAAACTAGCTGAGCATGGTGGCACACATCTGTAGCCCTAGCTACTCAGGATGCGGCAGGAGAAGGGCTTCAGTCAACTTCAAGGTGGCAGTGAGCCATAATGGTACCAGTGCATTCAAGTCTGGGTGACAGGGCAAGACTATCTCTCTGAAAAAGAAAACAATCTTGAAAGAAGCCGGGGGGGGGGAGGGGAACACACCTTATATAGAGAGGAGCAAAGAAAAGGATGACATCTGGCTTCTCTGCAGAAACCATACAAGC
Organism: Carlito syrichta; assembly: GCF_000164805.1. NCBI lineage: Eukaryota > Metazoa > Chordata > Mammalia > Primates > Tarsiidae > Carlito > Carlito syrichta. Next base: position 436,108 of record NW_007254492.1, on the reverse strand, counting down.
AAGAAGAGTGGAGTGAAATATTTAAAATGTTGAGAGGAAAAAAACCTAACAACTTAGAATTCTGCATCCTATGTAATTATTCTCCATAACTGATGGAGAAATAGAGATTTCTCTCAAACAAAAATTGGGGGAATTTGTTGCAAGTAGACCTGCCTTGCAAGAAATGTTTAAAGTTCTCTAAAGAGAAAGATAGCAATATAGGTCAGAAACTCCAGAAATACATAAAGAAAAAAAGAGCATCAGATAAAAAATAAGTGAGGTAAAAGAAAAATGCTTCTTTTCCTTAAACTCTTTCTGCAGTAGTATGATCATGGCTCATGGGAGCTTCAACCTCCAGGCTCGAATGATCCTCCTGCCTCAACCTCTGAAGCAGCTAGTACTATAGGAGTGCACTATCACACCTGGCTAGTTTTTAAAAATTTTTATAGAAGCAAGGTATTGCTATGTTCTCAGGCTGATCTCTAACTCCTAACTTCAAGCAATCCTCCTGCCTCCGCCTCCAAAGTGCTGGGATTATAGCTATACTTCACCTTGCCCAGACTACTTTCCTGAACTTTAATTGACCAAATAAGTTTGTTCAAAATAGTAACAGCAACAAATTAGGTTATCTTTGTGTGTGTGTGTGTGTGTGTGTGTGTGTGTGTGTGTGTGTGTGTGTATGTGTGTACATATGCTTATGTGTAACTGAAATGAATGACACCAATAATACAAAGAATGGGAGGGAGGAAACTGGATTATTTTGTACTGGTACTACCTGTGAAACAGCACAGTATTATTTGAAAATAGATTTAAATTAGTTATAAATATATATTGCAAACTCGAGGGCAACTATTAAGCAAGGATAAAAAAAGTATAATTGGAATGCTAAGAAAGGAGAGAAAATGAAATTATGTAAAATTTTCTATTAAAAAAATAAAAGGCACAAAAAAGAATGGAAGATAAAAATAGTACAAAGAACAAGGGCAACAGATAGAAAATGGTAACAAATACATGTTAACTCAACGATAACAACTTTGATCACTTTACATGTCTTTGGTCTAAATACATCAATTAAAAGGCAGAGACTGTTGTCAGAGTGGATTAAAACATCAAAACCCAACTATATGCTTTCTACAAGAAATCCCCTTTAAATATAAAGACATGTATAGACTAAAAGTAAAGGAATGGAGAAAAATATACCACATGACCTGAACACACAACTCAGCAGATCTACAGACAGCAAATAAGTATATGAAAAGATGTACATATATCATTAGGAAATTGCAAATTAAAATGAGACACCACTACATAACTATTAGAATGGCCAAGTCGAAAAACACCAGTAACACCAAATGCTGTTGAAGACGTGGAGCACCAGAAACTTTCATTCACTGCAGGTGGGAATGCAAAATGGTACAGCCCTTTGGATGAGTTTAGTGGCTTCTGATAAAACTAAACAAACTCTTACCAACCACATGATCCAACCATCATGCTCCTTGGTATTTACCCAAATGAGGTGAAAACTTCTGTCCACACAAATACCTGCACACAGATGTTTACAGCAGCTTCATTCATATTTGCCAAAAGCAATAAAAAGTCCTTCAGCAGGTGAATGGATGAACTGAAGTACAGACAATGGAACGTTATTCCATGCTAAAAAGAAATGAGCTATCAAGCTATGAAAAAAATCACTGAGAAAATGGAAATGGATATTACTAAGTAAAAGAAGTCAATCTGAAAAGGCTACATACTGTATGACTCTAACCACATGACATTTTGAAAAAGGCAAAAGACAGTACAAGGATCAGAAGTTTTGGAGAGAGGAATGAACAGGTAGATTTCTAGGGCAATGAAACTCCTCTGTGTGATGCTGTAATGGTAGATACATGTCATTATACATTTATCAAAACCCATAGAATATACAACACCAAGAGTGAACACAAATGTAAACTATGGACTTTGGGTGATAATGAAGGTTCACTGTTATCAAATGTACCACTCTGGTGGGGGACGCTGACAGCAGTGAAAGCTGTTCATGGGTGTGGTCACACGTGGGAACTCTGAACTTTCTAATCAATTATGTTGTGAAACTAAACGGCTCTAAAAATTAATGCCTATTAGGGCTCCACAGACCTAAGCGCTGAAATACCAGGAACCACAAGTAGTCTTGCCATGGAACAAAGGCCACTGCTGTTGGGAAGGATTATGATCAGGGAGATTACTCAACCAGGAGAAGGATGACAGGAATACAGGAACATAGAATCTTATAGAAAACCTCACCCTTGCAGTATCAAAGCCAAGCGGAGACAAGTTCACCCTGTTCCAAACTTTGGAAAGGGACTTCCAAGGGCTTGAATCTGGCATCCTTCCAAACCCAACAGCATGAACAAAACCAAAGATTTAGAAAAGACCAATACATAAGGCAAGGAGTTCCATATTCTACTCTATCAAATTTCCTTGGGCTGATCTATTCCCTCCTCTTTTGGGGTTTCCCTTTCTCCAAGTATACAATGGTTTTTAAGCTATCCTAGATAATTTGTGGATCAATACACATATTTTATAGTTTATCTGTACCTTGGCTTCCATTCACATGAAAAATTAAAGTCAGTAGTCACACTCTCTGTCAACAGCCACCAAAATAAAGCATCCACACACCACTAAGGACAATTTACTCTTTATTGATTAAAAATGAAGGAAACATGCAGTAAAATACAAAGTCCAAAAAAAGGAGGAAAAGGCTGAATATTTTACATCTTCCATAATCTAGCACACGTCATAAGGAGGAATCTCCACTTACTGATACATCATTATTCTATCCTCTGGATTATTAAATAGTATCAGTTGGCTCTAGGATTTGGTTCAAAACTTAAGCAAAAACCCAAACAAATCCATTAGTCATTTAGAAAGTCCAAACATTTCACAAATAGCATTGGCACATAGTACTTTGTGCTATAGTTAGTCCCTACTCCAGGGAAAAGGGGTTCCTGGGGCCTTAGCAACAGAGGCATACCCCGAACCACCACTCCCAGGAAGGAGTGAGGTCACTCACTGGGTCACGTGTCTTCCCACCTGGGCAGTTTTGTTCACTTATTTTCTCAGCATCACTGCGCAAGCCAGCAAAGGGAGTCCACCACACATCATGCAGAAGAAGTAACACTGTCCCCCTGGGACTTGGTGTCTGTCTTCTAGTTCTCAGCAGGGCAAACAATGAACTGAAAAGAAAGAGAAAGCCCCAGCCCACTTCTATTTGTCATGCCTGCCCCACTGCAGTTCAAAGGTAATGACAAGCTGGAGAAAGTGAGCAGGGGAAGGGCTGTTGCTCACCCCCAGCTGGTGCCAGACCACCTCCACACAGAAGGCCAGGACAGAGTGATGCCACCACCCTCGGATTCGTAAATAAGTCGATTATGATGGGTTTGTTTGAAACCAAAAAAAAAAACAGATGATAAGGTAAGCCACTAGTCTTGTGCCAAAGAGGACACCATCTCTTTTCTATACCTCATTCCTACCTCCCTGTTCAGTTCCCCCTTCAACCCCCAAAATAAAAAATACAAGCTAAACATTTTTCTAGCAAGCTGGTCAATCTTTTCTCCCTCCCGGCTCTGCAGGCGTCCTCCTTTTACCAAGCCTGCTGGGACCCCGAGCTTTGGTGTCTTCTCTTCTCATCTACTTTCCTCCCAATCCTCACCTGAAATCCATCCCCTCTCTTCCTCCCCAACATCCATCATCTCAACAAGCCTTTGCACCTAGGGCAGGTGAAAAAAGCCCATGACTAAAACTACAGGCTCAGGATAAAACAAAAGGTGTGACAAGTTAGTTGTGGAAAAAGCTTTCAGATATGTTCCAAGAGAAAATGAGGTGAAGTAACCTTGTTCATCAGACCAACAATTCTGGAAAGGACTTGAGTGAGTCTGCGAAAGGCAACTCTGCCCCCCTTTCCAGGGGCCCATAGCCCATCTTTGTGTGTCTTTTTAAGGCCAGATCAAGTATCCCATTCATATATAAAACTTGGTAGGGTTATTAGCAGTTAGACAAAGACTGACTATGAAACAGTAGGAAAAACAAAAATCAACCCCACTGATTATTCACATATTGCATTATGAGTGCTCTTTTTTAAACTTAAAGAATAATTTATATTATTTCTATAGAAAATCAAATGAACACTGTCTACTCATAAAACCTAAAGGTCACGGCACATATGGTTTCACTTTCTGTCTTCAGTCAGCTTCAGCACACAGGGACCCCCTCCAAAGGGTCAGTGCAGGAGAGGGGGCAGAAGGCAGGCCTCTCTGGCCTGATGTGGGTCTCCTTTATTGCTGTAGAAGTCTCAGCCTTGCACACCCACTTCCTCATGACTTGGAGGCCCGGCGAATTGATTTTCATGGGAGGATTGAGAAGTTTTCCTTCAATTTAATTTTTTAAGATTTGAAAGTTAGTACTTCTCTAATGATATGAATTATAATTTTCCTGTTCAAAAGCCACCGCTGGCAAAATTCACTTTCACGAGCCATTACTTGATGTTTTCTCTAAAAACAGCCCAAAGTTCCAAGTGAAGGACCCGATGGCTGAAGCCTGGCTAGTCAGACATGTTGCACCAGCTGGAATTAAGGCTAGCAACCCTTTGTAGAGGGAGCAGTGAAAGGGGTGCCTGAGAGCAGCTTCAGCAGAAGGCTTAGAAACACCAGGAACACAAGAACACAGTTTAGGCTGCCTCCATCTGAGGCTGTGCTTTTTACTACAAAGGTTGCTAGAATTCACATCAGGTACAAAAAAAAAACATGAAATTAAATTCTCTGGGCTCCAGCTGAACAATCAACTTTTAATTGCTACTTCAGTGGTAAAGAGATATCCCAAGATTCCCGCATCCTGGGCAGGTATGGGAGAACAGGCAGGATGAGGAAGCCCAATAGAGCTGCTACTTTCCACCTGGACCATCATTAGAGTAAGGCAAGAATGAGCTGACAGATCTCCCTCCGGGGCCTTGAGGCACACGGGCCACTTCTCAGATGGAGGAAGACAGGGGACATATGAAGTAAGTTTACTAACGGAACTCTTTTAAGGGGATGCTGGCCACTGGTGATCCAACTTTTCTTTCCCAGTGGGAACAAGGAGGAATGATGGCAGGAAGAACATAAAGAAAGCCCTCTAAAGCTCCTAGCCGGGAGGTTTGTTGCTGGGTTCTTTGGCAGTAGTGGGTTTGGGCCAATAGAAGCAACAGAGATACGCATGTGTGGAATCTCCTTAGACCATCTCTTCCAGGGCTGTGATTTAGCTGATGCTGAGTTGGGCAAATCCTATTAGTTTACCATCATCGGGAATATCCGAGCCTTCGACACCAGATGCCTGAGAAGCAAACAAAATGAGAAGCTATGGTTATTTATAAACAAAATTTCAGGTGGCAAATAATACTGACATGGGACAGTGGGAAGGCAGGCAGTGGACAACAGGTCCCTTGTATACAAACAGGAAGCTGATTCTTCCAGAAAAGATGGGTGTTTAATACACACCCAGAGTCAGATTGGCTAATAATTTCTTTGGAGAATAGCCAAGAGTCTGGGGTCAGAGGGTCTCTGGGAAGGAGAGAAAGAGACCACTCCAAGGGAGACAGCTGCTCAGGGTCTCAGGGAGGCTAAATGAACACAATCTATCATATTTTAGTATTCTCATCACTCAGGGAATATAGAAGCTGGCTTACAGAGGCTACTGGTGGGTAAAAGATAAGAAAGAAGGAAGAAGGGATGAATACCAGTTTGAAAGTGACAGATCGATTTGACTGAGGTTCTTCCACAATTTTCTGCAAATTAGCTGCCACTGTAATCATACAAACAGAGAAAGTAATGAATGAGAAGCTATGTAAATCTACTTTAACTATACTTAAAAAGTTTATAAGGTAGTTTCAAATATTCCATGTGCAATCAAAATGGAAACAGAAAGAACAAACATCCCCCAAATGAAAGTATCTTTTAAATTCATCTCTAAGTAGTACAAGTAATTCTTAAGTCATTGTCAAATTAACTTTCTTTTAAATGTTATATTAACCCAGGAAAGACACTCGGGAGAAAGAGGTATGACTTGCCTATTCATGGATCAGAAAGCCCCAGATCAGGAGTCAAAAAACTATAGCCCGTGGCCTGTTTTTGCTCTGCTTGTGAGCTAGGGAATTGTTTAAAAATGACAGACACTGTACATGGCTCACAAAGGCTAAGCTATTTACTATCTGGTCTTTCACAGAAAAACTGTGTCTAGGGTTGACCTGCTCTAGGCAATGATCTTTTTCTTCAGTAATATGTACTTGTGGCCTGACTGTTTTCTCCCTTCCTTCCTGCTTTATCTAGGACTAAATCTGTAATGATTTTTATTCACCTCTGGGCCACAAAGATTAGATACTCAAAATAGGTTTGATATGGCCAATCTTACTCTAATGTGTGAATTTTGTCATCATTTCTACTAGGCTCCTAAAGACCTGGGCATGCTTTCACTTACTATCATAGGAGGTCAAAGAGCAAACTCAGAGGTGATTCCCAATACCTGCAATTTCAGCAAAGCCAAGAACCATTTCAAGAACCATCAGACCTGCTCAGTAGACTAAAAACCTGTTTTTCTAGGTACTAAGTATATAGATGGAGACACAAAGACACACGGGCAGATCACAATGTACTTACCTATTACTAAGTCCCTTCCATCGACCAGGCCAGCAGAAATGAGTTCCTGAGAGACACCTTCTGCTGTATCTGCAAGGACAAAGAAGGCGGCCCTCCAGCTTTGTGCACACACATCACTGCTAACTCTTAGAGCCAGTGTGGGTGCCGGCATTAGCAGACTGAAGCTAGCTGCTAAATCCACAGAACCAAGAAGGCAGGGGGGTATTTCTCCCTACACAAGGATTTTTCCTACCACTGGGGGGGATTATCTCATGTGAGGAATTCTCACAGATTTAGCTAAGGGGCAGAATCTGTATGAACCAGGTGGCAAATATCAGCTCAATGTAAAGACAACTTTCTAAATGGTGTAATTTTGATGGATTCAGGCACATGTTAGAAGAGCACCCAACAGGGATGCTGCAGAGGAAATTTTCGAGTACAATCCCTAGACCTGAGCTCTTGAGAAATGGTGTTGAATGCAGAACATCTCTAGGGCTAATAAAAATAATGTTGTAGTCTTAATTAAAACATGAGAAAACAAACTGTCATCTCTTCTCTTTGAGAATCATACTCCAAGTTTTGTGCTAAAATAATTTCATTGTTCATTCTAGTGGGCTTCTTATCTAGTTAACCCAGGTAGTACAATCTGAGCAATGGATGTAACTAGAAACTAAAAAAGATGAGGAGAGTATCCTCAATAAATCTCATTTCCAACGGACTCAGTGGTGCTGGTTCCCAAGGGCTTGACACTAAGCAGCTCAGAGGGACAGGACTGCTGTGGAGGGAGGCTGCATACACTAACACAGATGACCAGCAATCCTGAAAATATGACTTTGTCTGGCTTTAAAAGAGTAAAACAGACACACCTCTCATACATCTGCATCTGTTCTCTTTAATGGTTGGTTACTACTGATACTGAGATAGCAGGAAGAGTAAGCATGACACACAGGACAGATATCTGCTGGTTACTCCCTAAATCAGAACGCTGGGCAATAAAGGCAAGGAAAAAAAAACAAGCCTTGTTCCAAGGTGAAGTTCATGGCTAGAAACAGTGCATGACAGCACTGAGCTTCTGTCTGAGAAAAGAGGAGACTGTAGGACTCATTTCTTCTTTACTGTCATGGAGGACAACCATGCACAGTGATAAAAGCAAGAATTCTGGACTCTTGACAGATCTGGTTTGAATTCCAGCTATACCTCTTCCCAGCTGTGTGAACTTGAACAAGTTACTTTGCCCCTCTCTAAGTCTTGATTCCATCACCTATAATATGGGGATAATTGCTTTTCCTTAATAGGTTTTCCTTAGGGGATTGTCATAAGAATTTAGTGAGATAATGCTTAGCATAACGCCTGGCCTATGGTAAGCAGTAAGTAAGAACTACAATCATTACTGATTGCATTATTATGCAAAGTATTCTAAATGAGTTTAGTAGTAAATGAACTTTATCTTATTCATATGCTCCCCCAAACCAGGAAAAGTTTTAACATCCTTTAAAAGCAAAACATACTTACAGGACAAAATTTCACAACACATTTCATTAAGTAACAAATCAGAAGTTATTTGTTTTCAATCTTTGTGATGCCTCACCTCTTCCAGGAGTAAATTCAAATCGAATATCATTTAGTTCTTTTTTTGAATTCCTATGAAAGAAAGCAGAATGTATAAAAATAAGAATTTCTGAATTTATGCAGAGAAATTCTGCCAACACATATTAGGAAAGCTGTGCCTCAAGAAAGATTGTTCTGTTCCCACAGATCTTGATTTATCCTGATGTGTTCACAGTGCAGGCCTCAGAGCAAACAACAGACTGATCATCTAATCATCCCACAACCCTTTTCATCTCTGTCCCTCATCGAGCAATATAAAAATTGCATGCTTTTGAGGAAATTCTTATATGCCCACTCCCATCCTTATTTGCACTAAGATGATCATATGAAACTAAAAGGAAAATCTGTATGGGCACAGAAAAGTGTGACTAAAATGGTACAGAATGCTTTTTCATCCTTCTTACCCACTACACATAGGGAAGCACCTTGTCTACCAGTGGTGATGAGTCATGGCAGACTCAAAAAAACGAAAAACATGACAATTTCTCAAATTCCACAGGAGTTCAAAGAATACATGTGATTGGGATAATAAGGAAAAACTTTTGAAGTAGTTTTTAGATAGGACTTAATGGATAGGCAGGATTTGAGTAGGAAGAGAGAATGAGGAAAGGAATCAGGTCCATACTGGCAGCAGAGTTAATACATGTCTCCAGAAATTCAAGCTCACTGGTATGGTACAGTTACAGTGATTACCACATCACGTACTGAGACTAACCAGGTTTCTTGGAGGTTCTGGTTGAAGGCACAGAAATCAGAACACTGTATCTAAAGGCAGACATGCCTGATCACTTAGGAACCTTATCCATTTTATCTAAACAATGTAGAGCGTTTAGGTCTATTTGACAAATAATATAGTTGACAATGTGCTTAACATACAGCTACCCATCTCAAACATAACCCAGCCCCAAGTGGTTTCCCCTGCATTGTCTTTTCTCTACACTGTACACACAGACTTATACTTCTGCGTGTATTGTATACTACTGAAAATTTGCCTTTACAGTTGTATAATTACATACTACAAATCAACTTCCAACCTAGACTTGATTATAAAGGGAGTCATTTCATCTTCTCTCTCCTAGGTATCCTTCTGCAGTATCTGAGAGTGTTATACATAGTCTCTGCTTAATACATAATTGTTCAATCTTTCTGAAAGCTGAATAAAATTCAGACTGAAATATTCAGCACAAGTTTAGTGATTTAACTGGCATGCCAGGCACAAATACCTTCAAAGACAACAACATGGTAAAATGGATTAGATGTGTTTCTTATCATCACTTCTGGCCATTTAACTTTAAGGTCTTCACAGGGAGAATAAGAACCCAGCCTCCTACTTACATAAACAATCTGCAGCACAGTTCATCAAACAACCACTCTCAAAAAAACTAACTATACCACTTTTAAGTACTTCCTCCACCTTCCTGAAGCACATGCCAAATAGTATTTTTGTACTGTCTATTAACTGCTGTAAGACCTCAAAACAATTTTTTTTAAAGGGACAAGTGGTATTCTTTATTTACAATTAAAATAGCATGAGGCTGGGCTGGGCATGGTGGCTCAAGCCTGTAATTCCAGCACTTTGGGAGGCCGAGGCGAGAGGATTACTTAAGCCCAGGAATTCAAGACAAAGTCTAGGCAATTCAGCAAGAATCTCACCTCTACAAAGAAAAAAAATCAAGAAAATTAGCCAGGCATGGTGGTGCGTGCCTATAGCCCCAGTTACTCAGGAGGCTGAGGTAGAAGGATCACCTGAGCCCAGGAAGAGAGGCTATGGTGAGCCATGATTGTGCCACTGCACACTCCAGTACAAGTGACAGAGGGAGACCCCAACTCAAAAACTAAATAAATAAATAACATGAGGTTACCAAGATATTCTATTAATTCAGAACTAGTTGAGATGAGACCAGGTATACTGAGTAGGCTTCTGTAAAAGAAAGATAACCAAATCTGCTTTCTTCACATATATGGCATAATTTCATTGCTTCTAGTGGTAAGATCAAAATGTTCTCCAAACAGTTCTTGCTACCTCTATCTCTAATTATGGCCTTACCGAGAAGACAACTAGTATTCATATATAGAAGGGGAACAACTCAATGGTAATTCAGTGGAACTCTTAATAAACTAGTTAGTAAGTTTAAAAGGGCTCAGACTATCTCAGGTGATGCTTTAACACTAATTTTTTTTTCAAATGCATTTGTGAGTAGAAGGGACACAATTAGAGCAACATAATAGCCACAGCTACTGTGACAAGAATCCAACTACTGGCAGAGGTGAGGGAGTTAAAATGAATAGATTGCTATCTATAGCACTTCCTGCTAAGCAACTGCCAGGACCTCTCTACATGCCCCCACCATAAACCACCAATTTAGAATACTTGCTATAAAACAGAGAAGCACACTAAAAATAGACTAAAGATTTCCTTTTTATGTTCCAAGGCCTTTTTTAGATCTATTGCAATCAAAAAGCCCTTCCCCACTTAAATTGTTGATCTCAGAGTCCACTGTGCTTATACAGTCACAATTATAAGAAGCTAGCAAGTGCTACTACCCTAAAAACTGTTCCTCAATTTCAGACCACGCTTCCTAACCCAAACTAGCTATAATGCAAATGCACAAACTCATCGCCTTAATATAAAGACAACTAAGAGAACATGCGCATCTGTTAGTCACAGCACCTGTTAACACCCAGGTCCTCAGGCTGTAGCTCTTATTTCTGAGGAAATAATACACCCCTGCAAGAAAACAGCACGTTGTGCTGGGAGGACATGCAATCCTGTCCAGTTACTCTCAGGCACAGACTATAACAGCACATGCAAGATATTCAAAAAACAAAACATGTCTACTTACCTTAATCTTAGTACTAGACTGATTGGGACCTTGGTTTCTTGTGAACCTGCTCCTGAAGACACAGTCTAGAAAGCATCAAAAGGTATAAAGTCATTGCCTGAAACATTAAGAGTGGAAGTGACTGATGGTCATCTGTAAAGGAATCATCTACTTTGCAGGGCTTTTCTTCATTCCAGCTAAGTTCATGCTAATCCCTAGGACATTCCCTCCTGTGGGAGGACATGCACTCCAAAGCAGCAACAAAAGCTGAATGTCAGCCTAAGTCAAACACAATTAGAAAGATCATTCTCAAACCCAGATGAAATTCCATACATAGCCACATTTTTACATTTTGTATTCTGAGACTCCTGTTCCCTCTACAAGGATGAAAAGCATGAAGCTAGGTATTTCACTTAAAAAAAAAACCTGCCAGTGTACCATATGGCAACACAAAAGGTAGGGCTGGAACCAGCTGCCCTTCAGGAATCTGTCCAATCCACACGTAGGTTCCAAACTTGTTATGGCTAAACTAATCTCCTCTGAAAACTGTACAGTGATCCCTTGCTTATGGGAGGACACACATTCTATTTAAGTTGTTTATAAAATGAATCCAATCTTTCATCAGTGTTCCTAAGAAAACTGTATCCTTCCCCATATGATGGGTAGAAATAGAAACCTTAGGAAAATGCAAAGGTCAAATGAAGTCAGTGCCATGACTAACTGAAAGTGCTTAAAGCAGTGGTCTCCAAAGGCAGAATACAAGATGACCTACTGGGGTGCAAAAGAAAAACATCAGAACTTTAATTTCTATTTATTTTCATCTAAAATGTTGGAACATAAAATGTTGGAACTTCTAATGTTTAACAAATGATTGACACTGAGACTCTAACCATGAGGTTTCCTGAGGAGAGAGTGAGAGCTATGCAGCATACAGTGGTCCATAGTGTGGCCCTCAGTCACTCGGCCACTATCAGCGTAGTATGATTTGATAAAGTTTGTGTGTGCCTGGAAAAAATGGGCTTAGATAACAGTGCCAAGTTTTAATAATAAAATCAACCCTCACAAAATGGACAAATATCTGAAAAAGAGTAATGCAAAAAAACCATGGATAGGAGAGAACACGAATAAATAATACCAGTATGAGTGAGCAAAAAATTAGTCCAGCTGATGATTCTCCTAGTTTCTGCTGAACTCCTCTGCTGCATTCTGAAGTTAAATAGTTAAATGTGATAATGATCTTATGCAGAGTCAAGAAATTAGCCAAAATTTTTTACGTTTTGGAGTATTTCCACATTTTCCAACTTATTTTGTTGTTTTAAAACTTGTGTGATCCTTGTAAAAACAAACAAACAAAACTCTTATCTGCACACGCTTAAAATTGTGAAGATGACTATGAATTTCTAGCTTGTTTCAAAGTTTACCAAGACATCAATCTGATTACATTAGGTTGTGTTCCACATAAATATCTACCTTTTTCACCTACCCACAAGGATGCCCACTGCAGCATATCCCCACTTTACCTGGGCTGTTTTTGCTGGCTCTGTGGGGGGTGGGAGAGAGACTTGAGTTGGCTGTGTAGGCATCTGCCCTGCTGGTTGAGGTAGATGAGCAGAGATCTGTTCTGGAACTTGGAGCAAAGTAGCCACAGGATCAGCTGCTGGAAAGAGCTGTAGCAAAAACACACAGAAACTACTGCTTAAGTTGAATGGAAAAGAAAGCAGGTCTACTGTCAGCCAAGTGCAGATTTATGGGGTGACATTTTAAAAGTAGTTTTTGTGTAGTGTACAGTTTTTGTGTATCACTACTTCTCTGAATATATATATTTCAAATGGAAGTCAAATACTTCTAGGATTTTAAACTTTTAACAACCCTGTGAGGTATAATTTACATTCCTCTGAATTCATTCACAGGAAGTATACAATTAAATTATTTTTGCATAATATATAGTATTGTGCAACCATCACCAAAATCCAGTTTTAGAACACTCCCATCATCCTAAAGGGTTTTCTTGTGCCCATTAATAGTTAATTCCTGCTTCCATACCCAGACTCAGGCAATAAGTGACCTTTCTATTTCTATAAATTTGCCTTTCCTGGATATTTCATATATATGTAATCATACAATGTGTAGTCTTTTGTGCTTGGTTTATTTACTTTGCATTATATTTACTTTTAACCACATCTATTCCATCCTCTATGCTCAGCAAAACGGTATCTCCAAAATACAGATTTAAGAATGTAATACAAAATTACAGAAGGTACATCTTTCTATGTGTGGGTGCTTTCTACTACTTATAAAGACAATCAACTGATGACTCCTTAATATATCTGAAATGCATTTCCAAAGTTCATGCAAAGATTCATAACTAACATAGATAACATATATATTATTTTGTATGTTTGACATACTTCATAACCTTTAATTATGCTCAAAATTATATAGTTAGTGGGGAGGAAAACACAATGGCCAAAATGTATAGTTGAAGAGGAAAAAAATTCAAAGGGAAATAACAGAGGCCTAATAGCTGACAGTAAATAAGCTAACATTATATAATCAAAGAGACAGGTGAGTAAAATCTTGTGCTTATTTAGCTTCATATATATAAGAGGAAGTCATAAGTTACTCATTGGTTCTAGATTTTTATAGAAAAATAGAACCTTAAGATTACTTTTGAAAATTTTAACTATTGATACTATTTCAAAAGAATATTTAGCTTCTAAATTGTATGCATTTATGTTTATAGTAACAACGAAAGGATACATAAAACAAAGTAATGAGAGGATGTGGAAACACTGGAACCCGTGTGCACAGTTGGTGGGAATGTAAAATGGTGCAGCCTCCATGGAAAAACAGTATGGTGGTCCCTCAAAAAACTAAAAATAGAATTACCACATGACCCAGCAATTTTCCTTCTAGGTATATACCTAAAAGAACTGAAAGTGGGGTCTCGAAGAATATTTGTACACCCATGTTCACAACAGCACTATTCACAATGGCTAAAAGGCAGAAGAAATCCAAGTGTCCAATGACAGATGAATAAACAAAATACAGTAAACACATATATTCAAAATGGGATATTATTTAACCTTAAAAAGTAAGCACATTCTGTAGCATTCTGACATATGTTACAATACTAATGAAACTTGCAGACATTAAGCTAAGTGAAACAAGTCAGTAACAAAAGGACAAATACTGTATTGATTCCACTTATCTGAGGTACATAGAATAGTCAAATTCAAATTCATAGAGACAAGATATAGAATAATGGTTGTCAGTGGCTTGAGGGTGAGGGAGAATGAGGAATTACTGCTTAATTGGCACAGTTTTAGTTTGAGAAGATAAAGTAGTCTTGAAGATGGATGACGGCGATGGTTGTGGTACAGTGTGAATATACTTAATGCCATTGAACTATACACTTGAAAATAATCTTAAGGTGGTAAACTTTTTTATAATACGTGAATCTTATCACAAATTTTTTTAAAAATGAGCATGATAATTCCAGTATTCAGCAAGAGTTCACATGGAGATGATATTTAGGCAAAGGAAAAGGGAGGAGACTAACAAGAAAAGCTCTGGATAATCTGAAAAATACCTTCTCATTCAACTTCTGAAAAATTAAGAATTAGTCAAGGTAGGTTACATTAGAACAAATAATTCTAAAATGTCAGTGGATTAAAATAAAAGATGTTGCTTGCACACATTTCAAGGTTCTCTCTTACCAGCTGGGGCTAATAAACTCAGTGTCATCAGGGATGTAGGTCATGGTGGCAGGGAGACACAGGGTATCACAAGGGGCTCTTACTTCTGCTAACATGTTATTGGCCAAGGTAGCTGACAGGACTATATGTAATTTCACGGGGCAGGGAAATACAATTCTATCATGTAATAAGAGGAGCCAGACATATTAGTGAAAAACAGTTCTAACATAAGTTGTCAGATACTAGCCTGTTGATATGCTAAGGTACAGTATTTCTTTTCAGTCTTAAACAATACAGTTCTATGTAAACAAATCATGTACATAATCTTGTATACAAATAATGAACTATGTATACAAAAGTGAAAAAAATTGTTACTTTTTTGCATAGGGGAGAGAATAAAATTGGTTTAAAAGCAAGAGATGTGTGTGCCATTAAACCAAATACTAAGCTCAGAATGAAGATGCTGCCAGAAGGAAGAACATATGACAGAATGAACCCAGGAAATGATTGTTCTTCTTGAGTAATGAGAATGAAGAAAGCCAGCCTTAACAGGATTCTGTTTAGTAGTATTTCCTATCATATTGACAAAGTAACTACAGAAAACAGTCTATTTCACAAGAGAAGAGGCTGAAAGGAAAATTCCAAAAGGAAAGGTGGCATTTGACAAATTCCTGGACAAATAATGCAAAACGGTTACCTTTTATTTCAAGCAGTCCAAGTCAAAAAAGCAATTCATAAAGTCAAGCAAGCAAGGAAGAACATTATGTGTCCTTGGACCAACTTTTAAAATTCAACTGGTATGTTGCACTCTTATTTAGGCACACACATGTTAACAGAAATCATTAAAATTAAAAAAAGCACATATACTTTAACAAGAATTCGATAATCACAATTTCTTACCTCAGAATTTGATATTGACTCTTTCACTCGGGGAGACTAAAAGAATACAAAAAAGGATGCTTGTTAACTCAGAACTCAGGTTACTTGCAGTCCGTCCCAAACTGCAAGTAATGTTGAATGCAAGTCAACTCCATTTAATTCTGATCCATATATTAACTCACTGGCAACACTAGTGAAAGTTTTCTGAAAAAAGAAAACTCATGATGCTACTGTATTCTTTGTCCAGGTAACCTGCAACAAATGCATCAATGTACTTGTTATATCTTTAAATTCCACAACTTGAACTTTATAAGCAAACATAACAGGACTGTCTCAGGCAGTAGGGTAGGCAAATTCTCCAAAGTAAAATTATTTCTAGTAATCATAAAGATATTATGTGCACAAAATCCCAGACCAAACTTGAACCTGTAAGCTAATTCAACACATTCTCAAAGCAGAATAATTCTGATTATGGACTTTAGTGCAGAAAACTCTTTAAAATATTGAAAGAAAAGGCCCGTTGTCCTGGAATTCTATACCCTGCAAACATCTTTTCAAAACTAAGGTGAATGAGACATTTTCAGACATAAAACTCTAAAGAAATCATCACTAACCAACCTACAATACAAAAAATACTAAGAAAAGTTCTTCTGATTTGAGAAAAATAATATAAAGATGAAAACCTAGATCCACACAAGAATCTTTATTATGAATATGTGCAGAATTTTGTCAAAGCCTTTCTCAGAATCTATGAAAATAGAAATATTATTTATTTTCTCCATAGCTCTATTAATACTATGAGATCTCCTAGTATTGAATCACCACTGTAACCCCAACCCATTTGGTCACGATATATATTCTTTTCTTAATGTAGATCAATTTAGTTTCTCTTTCTTTTTTTCTTTTTTGCGTAGGGGGGTCTCACTCTATCACCTAGACTGGAGGGCAGTGGCACAATCATAGCTCACCACAGCCTCAAACTCCTGGGCTCAAGCAATCCTCCCTCCTCAGCCTCCTGAATAGCTGGGACTACAGATGCATGCCACCACACACGGCTCATTTTTTTTATTTTTTGTATAGACAGGATCTTGCTATGTTGCCCAGGCTGATCTCAAACTCCTGGACTCAAGCTATCCTCCCACCTTGGCCTCCCAAAGTGCTGGGATTACAGGTGTGAGCTATCACACCTGGCCCAATTTAGTTTTAAAAGATTCACCTTCATAAAAATAATTCATGAGCCGGGCTCGGTGGCTCAGCCTGTAATCCCGCGCCTTTGGGAGGCTGAGGTGAGTGGATTGCCTGAGCCCGCGGGTTCGAGACCCGCCTGGGCAGCGAGACCTCATCTCTACAATAAATCAAAAAATCAGCCGGGCGTGGAGCGCATGCCTGTAATTCCAGCTACTTGAAAGGCTGAGGCGGAAGGATCGCCGGAGCCCAGCAGGCGAGGTTGCGGTGGCCGGGAGCGGCCATTGCACTCCAGTCTGGGCAACAGAGTGAGACTCCAACTCAAAAAAAAAAAAAAAATAATAATAATTCATGGTCTCAAATGGTATAAAAATAACATGAAAAATACTGAACAGAAAGCAACTTATTCTGAGGACTAAGTATATAATTGTCTATGCTTTTTAGATACCAGTGTTTCAGGTTATAAAAGAGCTACAGTAACTATTTCAGAACTACTACATCTCTCTTACAATGGCTAAAGAGTAATAATCTGATACTAAGTAACAATAATTTATCTTTCCAAGTATTTTTTAGTCATAGAGAAAAACAGCATCATTATCCCTTTCATAGGAAGTTAAAACTACAAGGTTCATGTAGCTCTAGCTTCTTTTAGTTGCTTTAATATTACATGAGAATGTCAATTGAGAGAGGAATCGCATGAAAAAGTAAAGGATCCAAAGTCTCACAGTTAGGACAAACATTAAACTCACAATTGTATGTAAACTAATGTTTGCAATTATCTTTTGAAGAGTTTTTCCAAGCTTAGAGCTTAGTAAATTTTTGCCAGTTTTCATTGGCAAGGCCTTTACAGAGAGCTCTGCAAAAGGACTAGACTCAAAGACTTCACTGGATAAACGAGGTCAAGAAACACTCAATACTGACCAACAAAGAGTTGTAAGTACTTTCACCAAAGCAGATCCTAAAAGCAGGCAGAGACAGACCACTACGCAACCATTCATTGCACAAAATCAGTCCTGAGCAGCTAAAGGTACAACACTCTCAAATACCTGCTTTCCTATGTACATTTCTATTCTTGGGAATGAGTCCTGACAATCACCTTGAGGCAGTAGTAGCTTTAGGCAAGAGTCACGAGATGAACCAAAAGGAAGACCCTTGTCTTCACTGCTTTTAGCAAAAACTAACACACACATACACATGCACATGCAGAAGACAGATAGCCAGTATAGACCAGGTGAAGAAGAGATACACTATTCAGGTAGAATAACAGACTTTATGGGCAAAGTTCCTACAGCTAGGCCTTCAAGTTCATTAACCTGCAAGGCCATTAATCCTTCTAACTGGCCATTAATCCTATCTGGTATATTTTGCAGCTCAGACATTGTAGTTTTCATCTCTAGATTTGGGTCATTTTTATACATGCTAAATATTGTCACGTTCAAATAGATATGTTGGTCCAATTTTCCAAGCAGAATTAACCGGGTTCCTGTTAATAAGCTGTTAAAGAAAATTTCATCACTAATAATTATATTCTTTATATTTTAGCTGATTAAGCTGAACAAGAATCACAGAAAGTTCTAGCTAAAGCAGAAGAGTTTAACAAAATTTACCCTGAGTTGTGAAATTGCTGCTTTCCCTTCCTCACTTTCTTCATCAAATTCATCATCACTCCACTCCCAGCCTCCATCTTCTGTCTTATGAAGACGACCACTGGAACCTGGCACTCTCCGAACCTGCTCATTAGGCAAGAGACTAGGTTTGTGGTAGTGTTTCACATTTACTAAACAGAAAACTCAAACATATTTCTCTCTTGTTTTATCACTTCATCCCATTAAGTAGAAAGCGCTCGTATACAAATTCATATCCTTTAACCCTTACTTGTTCTCTGTCTACAATCTCTACTATCTGTCTTTAGTTACAACCACTCACCTTCCCCATATTTCTATACTCTGAGTCCAAATATCAACACGTGAAGCTACAGGTCAAATCTGATTAATGTTCTAGTATTCTGGGACACATAAAGGGGGGAAAAAAGAGGTTTTGAGTCCTCATAACAAATAAATCCAAACAAGAAAAGTCTGTTCTTTTTTCTTTTTAATTTTTAAAATAAAAACTATACTTGCACCTAATAATTTCAAGAGAACTGTGCAAGTTTTCTCAAGAAAAACAGCAATCGCCTAACCTTCATCTTCCTCTCCTTAGGCGACTACTTTCAACTCATTTTAGCTTATTATTTTGGAATTTACACCCATCTCTCTAATGTGTTCCTATCATCACTCATTGATTTTTTTTGGTTTTAGGAATTATCTATGGGACTCTCCACAATAGAAGACAAGAATTTAACTCTATTATCAACCCTTTTATACTTTTCTCAAGATATATTGTAATTTTGGTAAGCTCAATATTCAGTGCTTATATAACATTATATATACATGGCACTCAAAGTTGAGCCTTATTATATACTATCATTTTTGTTTCCCTTGGAGTTAATTCTTATTCTGTCTCAGCTATGTAAATCTCCTCTCACCACATTCAAATGCATTTAGGCATTCTGTCAATATAGTCTTCTCGAAGACGACTCTCACCAGAACCTCCCAGGTTTCACACCAGGTCTATTTCACATCTCACCCTGCCATCACCCAGGTCATTGTGCGTCCTGGATCACATGGTTTCTCTATTTTTAGTTTAAGCACTTCCTCCACTATTAGCATTTATTAAAGCCACACATTCTAAACGTATCTTGACTCATTCCTAGTTGGTTTTTGCTTTTTTAAAGCTGGGTTAAAAATAATTTTCTTTCATAATTTTAAAGATAACTGTTTCATTTATGTGGCCTTCCTAAGTATTACTGAAGTCATTCATTGTGACTCCTGTTCTTATTTGTGACATTTCTCCCCTTCTCTAGAAGACTGCAGATTCTTCATTTTGCCTCCTGTATTCTAACCTATCAGGGTTGTGTGCATCAGTGTCAGTCGACTTTTTTTTTTTTTTTTTTTGAGTCGGAGTCTCACTCTGTTGCCCAAGCTGGAGTGCAGTGGCACGCTCACAGTCACCGCAGCCTCGATCTGTTGAGCTCAGGCAATCCTTCCGTCTCAGCCTTCCAAGTACCTATAGGTACCTGTAGGTAGTGTACCTACAGGCGTACACTACCACTCCCAGCTAATTTTTTGATTTATTGTAGAGACGAGGTCTCACCAAGTTGCCCAGGCTCGTCTCGAACCCCTGAGCTCAGGCAATCCTCTCGCCTCAGCCTCCCAAAGTGCTGGGATTACAGGCTAGAGCCTCTGCGCCCAGTCGCCGTCTATTTTTATTCATTGTGCTGGGTACTCTGGCTCCTTCAATCTAGAAATTCATGACCATCAGTTTTAGACATTTTTCTTAAATTATTTCTTCAATGATTTCCTCTCTTGTTTTTCTCAGTTCTTTTCTGAGAAAAGTCTTGTTACTTAAATGCTGAAGCTTTTCAAATGATCCTCTAATATTCTCGTCTTTACTCTTTCATTATCTACATATGGGCCTTTAGGTTTTCCTTCCTGGGAAGTTTCCTCAACTCTATCCTATAACCTCTGTACTCAACTTATCATTTCTTCTATGTTTTCAATTTCCAAGAGCCTTTTGGGTATGGCATGTTTTGTAGGGGATGATTAAAAATGTTCCAAATTTGATTACAGTGATGGCTGTAAAACTCCGAATATACTAAAAATCACTGAATGGTATACTTTCAACGGGTAGGTTGTATGGTATATGAATTACATCTCACTAAAGCTATTATTTTAAAATAGGGAGCATTCAGAGAACAGCACCACTACCAACAAAAGGTATGTTCTGAATTCTCTTAGGCAGGCCTAGGAGTAGAATCGCTAGGTTATGTCACTCTTTTTCCCCTTTGAGGAACTGTCAGACTGTTTGTCAAAGTGGCCGTACCATTTTACATTCCTGTCACCAGTTCGGAAGGGTTCTTATTTCTCCACATCTTTACCAACAGTTATTGTGTGTCTTTTTTATTATAGCCATCCTTATGGGATGTGCAGTCACATTTCATTATTATTTTGATTTGCATTTCTCTGATGGCTAATAATATTGAGCATCTTTTCATGTGTTTATTGGTCATTTGTGTATCTTGTTTGGAGCGATTTCTATTCAGATCCTTTGACTTTTTTTAAACTTAAAGTTATCTGTCTTTTTATTATTGAGTTGTAAGAGTTCTTAATCTATTCTAAGACCTGTATCAGATATATAATTCACAAATATTCTCATTCTGTAAGCTATCTCAGTTTCTTGTTTGTGTCTGTTAAAGCACATTTTTTTAAAAATTTATTTTTATTTTTAAAATGTGGGACACAATTCAGGGTTAGGTACATAAATGGTTCTCATACAGGTAAAGTATGGGCACCCGTATTGATGTTACAGAAGCACAAAATTTTTAATTTTATCTATTTTCCCTTTATTGTTTATATTTTTGGTATCATATCTAAGGAAGCTTTGCCTAACTCAAGTTCCTAAAGATTTACCCCAATATTTTCTTCTAAGAGTTTTATAGCTTAGCTCTTACATTTAGGCGTACAATTTATTTTCTGTTAATTTTTTTGTAAGATGAGAGGAAAAGACCTAACTTTATTATTTTGCATGGGGACATTCAGTTGTTCCAGTACTGAATTGTGTTTACCCACTGAATTGTCTTAGCACAATGCTTCTTTTTAAAATAGTGCCATGTTTATCTTTTATGAATACAAACTCTAAAAAGTCATGATTTTATTTAAACTGTCTTCCTTATACAGTTCATTTTATGTTTCTTTTTTTCCTGTGTTTGTCTTCTATCTTTCGCATTAAGAGGTTTTCCTTGGATATTCTGTGATACTATATTTCTGCTTAATTTACGAGCAAGGAACTAAAACACTGGAAGTACTGAGCTCTTAAGTGAGTGGAGTTTGCTTTACTGTAGAGTGATCTCGGTGGGCATTTCACAGGGGAACTCCCAGTGTCAGTACCTTTAAGTTTTTCCTCTTGGCCAATGTCTTGCCTAGGGATTAATAAGCTTTAATGTCTGTGTTCCAGGAGATGAATAAAGCATGACCAGGAGTTCTTAGCATTCAGTATATAAGCATTCACTTAAACACACTGTTTCAGTAAATTACTTCAACTGGGCCTTCAGTTCAAAGATCATTTCGTTTACCTTTCTGCAGAATAAACCTCTAGGCACCTCTTGGAGTGCGGCATGGAGTAGGAAGAGGAACCAGAGTTGATCTCTATCTTAAGACTTCAATTAATCCTCCTGTTTTTAGCCCTACTTTCGCTCTCATTTCTCTAGGTATCTATCTAGCACCAGGCATCACTCATTCTCCTACCTATTGGGATTTGCTGTATAAGGTAGCTTCCAAGCTTTTTTTTCTCTTTTTTTTTGGAGTTGAAATCTCACTGCAGTCCAGGTTGGAGTGCAGTGGCACGCTCATAGCCATTGCAGCCTCAACCTGCTGGGCTCAGGCAATCCTTCCACCTCAGCCTTCCAAGTAGCTGGAACTTAAAGGCGTGTGCTACCACACACCCAGCTAATTTTTCTTGATTTATTGTAGAGACATGGTCTTACCTAGTTGCTCAGGCTGATCTCGAACCTCTGGGCTCAGGCAATCCTCTCACCTTCGCCTCCCAAAGTGCTGGGATTATAGGCATGAGCCACCATGCCTGGCTCCATGCTTTCTTTAATGCCACCTTACATGCCTCTGATTTGCCAAGTTACCATTAATTAGTATCATAATTTTGAAAATTTGGTTATGGCTTTAATTTCTCCCATTTTTTGTCCATTTGGGATTTATGCCTTTTTATTCTCTTAACAGTTCTTTTAGCAGATAATTTTTGGCAGGAGAGTGAAAATAAATGGCAGATATTCACTGTGCTAACTTTGTGAGTCTCACTCTTCCTAAACTGATGGCAGATACTAAATCAACATGTCTCTTAGTTGGGATTTACTGTAAACAATAAATATAAGCATAAAAATTTTAATATATATTCACATTATTTTTAAAATATCTGTATGTCAGAAACTGTTCTAGGCATACTGAAAAGATAACTATGAACTAAAGTCCCTGTTCTCATTAATATATATTCCCATTATATATTCACATTATTTTTAAAATATCTGTATGTCAGAAACTGTTCTAGGCATACTGAAAAGATAACTATAAAGTCCCTGTTCTCATTAAGCTTTTGTTCTAATGGTATAGGAACCCTGTAAACTGTCACATGGTGACAAGTAGAGTAAAGAGACAGAAGGTCACAGAAGGGTACTATTTTAGTAGTCAGAGAAAATTATTCTGAGAAAGGGCCACCTGAATAAAGACCTAAAATGAAGTGAAGGAATGAGCCAAGTAAGTGTTTACCCTAGTGACTAACAAGAAAGTAATATTCCAGGTCCCACTCCCAGAGATATGATTTTAACTGGTTCAGGATGATACTGTTTATGTTTCTTTTTTTAAAATTTAAGTCCCCAGGTGATTCTGATATGTAACAATGGATTATAACTACTAATAAAGATATAAGATATCTCTCTAAAATAGAGACAAGTTAATTGTGCTACCAGTGCTTAGTAAGAATATCATTTCAAGGTACTGAATATACTTTTCTGGTTCTTTGTTTCGTTTTGGTTTGTTTAGTCAGAATCTTACTTTGTCGCCCAGGCTGAAGTGCAGTGGCACAATCATGGCTCAACGCAGAGTCGAACTCCTGGGCTCAGGTAATCCTTCCACCTCAGTCTCCTGAGCAACTGGGATTACAGGTGCACACCACCATAACCAGCTAATTTTTTTGGGAGGGATAGAGACAAGGTCTCACTATGTTTCCCAGGCTGGTCTCAAACTCCCAGATACAAGCATCCTCCTGCCTCAGCCTCCTAAAGTGCTGGGATTACATGTGTGAGCCACCACAACGGGCCTACTTTTCTGGTTCTTTATTAAGTAAAGCTTTCTGAATAATATCAGAATTCCTAGATTAACCACTACTAGACATAAGTATGCTAAGTTCCTGGATGGGCCTACCATTATATCATAAAAGGTTTAAGATCTTTACCTTCTTCCAATCTATCATCAGAAGAAACCCAGACTGCTTCATTTCCTTCACAATGAATAAGTCTGCTTGGAGCAGAGAAGTAAGGGTGGGGAAAAGGAAGGATTTTCTTCTACCTACTGTTCCAGAGGTTCATAAAAGTATAATAATGAAGGAAAAATTTATATGCTATTTTGCCCAAACTGGGATCTTAAAGCATGCCTTATATTCACATTATGCCAAACTTAGTAATTACATACAAGGGGGAACCCCCCAAAAGCCAGAATTTGTTATTTATTAAAAATAATAATTATTAATAATTAAAATAATTTGTTGTTTATTAAAAATTGTATATTTATTTACATGTTTAAATTCCAGTCATCTTGAAAGTACTCTCCATTTGATGCAATACACCTATCAAAATGCTTTTTCTACTGCTCAAAACGGTTTTTGAACTCATCAATTTTGATGCCTTTTAGTGCTTATGCAGTTTTTCTTTTCACTTCCTCATACTGGCTAAATGCTTCCATTTGAGGACATTTTTTCATCAGGAGAAACAGAAAGAAGTTGCTTGGGGTGAGATCAGGTGAATAGGGAGGGTAGGCATATGGGTCATGCTGTTTTGGGTCAAAAACTGCTGAATACACAGTGCAGTGTGGACAGTTGTGCTCCTAAATCACCCATCATGATATGGGCAGATGGGGTGAAAGAATCTCCAAAAAAAATTCACCAAAGCCAAATGCAGCCTCTTAAAATTAACTCTAGCTGGTACACTGACATCAATGGGTTACTAGAACACTTACATAGTGGGAGAAGCCTGTACTACCAGGGGCCTGCCCTCCAAAAAATAACTCCTGGTTTTTTTGGTCCCCCCTCATATGTATAACAAGGTTCTTTTACAGCAAAAGCAGTAGAAAATTTGGAACTAGAAGACAATACTGCGACTTAAATCCAAAGCTATAAATGTTATGTAAAATCACAACACACACTGGTAGTTGGAAGCAGTTTATTAAACACGGTTTAGAATTAACTCACCAATTACTGTCTAGCATACATTTTCATTCTAGTAGACAGAAGAATAATACCTAGGCCTACAGTAGACCAATGTTATTTGCTGAATGAATATACAAAAGAATGCTTTAGAAAGGTTTGAAAGAAAGTGAGTAATAACCATATATTATTAACAAACTATTAATAAAATATTACTTAACATATTACCTTCAAAATGCAAAAATAAGGTAAATCTACTCTAAACAATTTCCCATGAAAACTGAGCTAAATTCCCATTTACCTTTTTAGCTCTTTCAGAAATGGTTGGTGCTCTCTGCAATATCTTTTCTTGAAGAAATTCTTTATTCTGGAGAGGAAAATATTTTGTTTTTACAAAAAACTTTTACCAAACAAACAAAAAAAGACTGACACAAAAATGTTCAGACAACCAAAATGTGATACAGTAACTGTTTTATAATGAAGTGTGAAAAAAAGCTTCCATTCTTTTACACTGAAGCTCCTTTAGTACACTACTACCATGGTTTTATAAATTGAGTTTCCAAGTACTATATGAAGCATTATCTATGAAAAGCTTGCTGCATTGTTCATCCTTTGAGATCATGGTCCCACATTTCAACTACAGTAACATCCCACTATCAGTTATCTTTAGGAAAGGAAATGTTTACTAATTCAGTAGTAAACCTTGAAATGAGAGTTTAGTATTTTTTTACTTTTATTTATTTATTTTTTTGAGTCAGAGTCTCACTCTGTGCCCAGGTTGGAGTGCAGTGGCACACTCATAGTCACCGCAGCCTCAACCTGCTGGGTTCAGGTGATCCTTCCACCTCAGCCTTCCAAGTAGCTGGAACCACAGGCACACGCCACCAAGCCCGGCTAATTTTTTGATTTATTGTAGAGAGGAGGTCTAGCCAAGTTGCCCAGGCTGATCGGGAACCTTTAGGCTCAGGCAATCCTCTCACATGGCCTCCCAAAGTGCTGGGATTACAGGTGTAAACCACCGTGCCCAGTCTAGTATTTTTCACATATCATATTTACAATGGCAAAATTTAACAATCATTGCTCCTCTGGTAAGTTTGACCTAATATTTAATTTATATTAAAAAATGGATTTACTAAATTCCAAAGCAAGTATCTTAGGTATTAAAGACTGTATACATATGCAAAGATTTTATCTACCATCATTCTTCCAAACATAATCATCTTAAGAAATGCAACTTCTGAACAATGAACATAATCTGGGTAATTGAGGAGAACATATGAACACGTATAATCAAAAGCTAGAATTTCTTACCTTTGCTTTCTGGAAAAATTTGTGCCTTAATAGTTCTGCAGCTGTTGGTCTAGAATCAGAAAAGCAAAAGTTTTTACAGTTAATTCAAGTGTAATTGGGTTCCAATCTTCAAATACAAGAAAATCATTTTTTGAGTAGCAAACTAAAAACTCAGTATATTCCACTCTCCTTACCCTGGTAAAAAGCAAAGCAAAAAGTAAAATATACTTGGTACAAGACATTAAACAGGACAGAAAATTCCAATTTAAACATTCTGATAATTATTGTAGAGTCTTTGAAAAATTCATTAGTGATATGTTTCTTCTGAATGCAAGATAGTTCTTAGGGGCTTCCAATACTTCTGCTATGTAATATTATTATTTCTCAAGAAGTAAGCTAGGCGATAGCTGTCTAATATTTTTAGCAAGGCATAAAAATATATCTCTACTTAAAGAGAAAATGAACCAAATAAAGACCTCTGCTTCTTGCCACAAGGCTGTCTGCCAACTTTCAATTTAGGTAGTTAAAGATTCTTAAAAATAGACTTCACAATTTTCCTTTTAAAAAAAATTCTAAAAGCACAGTATATTTCTCAAATTTAACCAAAACTCAATTTTTAAACTCAATTTATTACTCATATACTGTTAACAATACCAAGATAATATCTTATTTTCTTCTGAGTAAAGGCATCACTATCAATTTTTTAAAGTTTTTAAAAGAGTATTTATTATTCAGAATAAAGAAATTCAACACTTTAAACACTTGTTTCAATAAGTGTGGGCTAGACTTGACTCACTTCTGATGAATAGATTATGAAAAAGGAAAAACAGCAACATTCCATGACCAAGGTTAACATCACCATTAATAAGACATTGATATTAAGGACTGTCTTACATGATGCAGAGAGAAGGGCACATCACTATGAGGTATTCTTTCCCAAAATCCATAACTTCAGTCAACAATGAGAAAACATCAGACAAATCCAGACTGAGTACTATGCAAAACCAGTACTCTTCAAAAGTGTCAAGGAAAGGAGAGACTAAGAAATTGTCACAGGTTGGAGGAGACTAAGGAAACATGAAGACGAAACGCAACAGGGTGTCCTGTATTAGACCCTGCAACAGGAAAACTGGAAAATCTGAATAAAGTCTGTAGTTTAATTAATAGTATTGTATCAGTGTTAATATTTTAGTTAATTCTTGATCATTATACCCTGGCTATGTAAAATGTTAACATTAGTGGAAGCTGGTGAAGGGCATGTAGGAACTCTGTACTAGCTTTGTAACTCTTCTGCAAGTCTAAAAATATTTTAATTTATTTCTGTAAGTCTAAAATTATTTTAAAAGATTTTCTAAAAAGTAGAAGAAAAAAAAACCTGGAAGCTATAGAAAATTTATTCCATTTTGTAAACCAAAATTCAACTTTGTTTAGAACATTTCTAAGTTAACATAAGACATACTAAAAAAAAAAAAAAAAAAAAAAACACCTCAATGTACTGGTTAAATAGAACAGACAATAAGACAAAAAAAAAAGATAATTATCGACTCATTGAGTACCAGGCATTGTTGTAAAAACTTATTCACTTCTCACAGTAATTCTATGAGGATAGCATTATTATTTTCTCTATTTTACAAATGGAAAAACTGGATCACAAGTTAAATAACCTTGCCCGGAGTCACACAACTTGTAAATAGTGGAGTTAGAATTCCAACCCATGCAACTGTACTACCCAATGCCTGCTCTTAATCACACCATGCTATACATATCGATGAAATTGCTCAGAATGTAGCACAGAGAGATCAAGGATGGAAATATAATAGAAAGACTAACATTTGGAAGATAGAATGAGAAGGCTCAATGTGTGTGTGTATTCACATTTGTACACACATGCATACACCTTCACACGCATATGTACATATACATATATATGAACTTACAGGAGAGACTAGGGAGAATGTAGGAGAAACAATATTTAAAGAAATAATGACTAAGAATTTTCCAGAACTGACGAAAGACCTATACTCTCAGATTAAAGAACCATCTTCCCAAAATTCCAAGCAATATCCCCCACCCCCTAAGTTGTACACGTTGTGAAATGACCACTGGACAGAAAGACAAGCTCTAACATGCAACCTCAAGGAACAAATTGCCTACTGAGCATTAACTGCTAGACTGACTACCACTTCCCCAAAAACAGCTGAGGCCAGCATTTAGTGAAATGCTAAGAGAAAATAGTTATGCCATCAATAACGATGGGGAAGCATTCTAAGAAATGCATATTGGGTGATTTCATCATTGTGCAAATATAGAGTGTACTTAAACAGACCAAGATGGTATAGACTACTGCACAATTATCCTCCGACCACCATCAAATATGTGGTCCATTGTCGACCAAAACACCATTAAGCAGCACATGACTATGACTATAATCCAGAGTTTTCCATCTATTCAAATTGTCACTCAAGAGTGAAAATGAAATTAAGATGTTTTCATACAGAAATTTAGTTTTTCAATCACATTTTATTACGTAAAGAACTCTTGTAAATTGTACTTTAGAAAGAAGGGAATGAACCCAGAAGAAGGAAATAAGTTAAGAAGCAATGTTGAGCAAACAAATCATTGAGCATATTGAAATCCTGACTGAATGGAAAAATCAGAGTGGTGATGTCTAATTTCAGTTTGCATAGCACTTTCAGATTTATTCATTTTCTAAATCTTTATAATAATTCTTGGAGGAAGCACTGGTTCTCAAGTTTGAGTGCACATTGGCATTACCTGGGAGTTTTAAAAATTATTGCTGCCTGGGTTTCCTACTACCCTCCTCTCCCCAAAAAATTCTGCTTTAATGTCTTGTCATTGGGATTTTTATATGCTTTCTAGATATTTTAATGCATAGCAGTTTTTTTTTTTGAGTTGGAGCATAGCAGTGTTTAAGAACCACTGCTATTAGGGGCTTGGTCAAGGAATACAGAACCTTAGAGAAGTTGTGATTTCCTCAGTATCCCATGGTAGGCATGTGGCAAAAATCAGATCACTTGTATTTAAATTTTAATTACTATATTTTTCATTTCTAGCAGTGCTATTTGGTTCTTTTGCCATCGTCATAGTATCTTCTAATGGTTTTGATTTCTTCTGATAGCATTTTAATTATTTTAAATATACTGAATTTTGTATCATTTCAGATTACTATTATCTTAATATTTTGGAACATTAACCCTTCTGCTTGTGTCTGTTAACTCCAGTTCATAATATATTATTTCACCATGTTTCAAAATGTTTTATTGTGATCTTATCTTCAAGGGGCATTATGCTTGGGAATCCTATGGGACCCAGAGTTTGGAAGTGTCCTTTTCGTGCAATTCTGTGATTGCTTCTGTCAAAAATAAAACTGGCATGGTCATAATTTTTTACTTTCTAATCCTGTGGGTTTCTGGATAATATTGGTCGCATAAATTTAGACTCTAAACCTGCAGAATGTCCAGGTTGAAGGGCGTGATTATTCAGGAGGGACTTTTGCTGTCTCTTGGTGGTGATGGACAGTTTTTATTCTTGACTATCCTTTCACTGAGGATGCAGATGTCTGAAGGTCTTAGCTTTAAACAAGATCTCACTTCAAAATTCCCACTGGGTAGGCCCAAATTCTCAGTTACAGTCTCCACATGGGAGTTAGAAATCCAAACCAGTAGATACTGGAATGAGTAGTGTCCCGCTGAGCAGACACTGGATTAGTTCACAATATTTCTTCTTTAATTCATGGCTTCATCATTATTTCTGGCATCCAAGGATTTTTTAATTTGATAAATTTTACCTGGCATTCTAGGTATTTGAAGAATTGTACTCTTTTAGTCAACTAACTTGACAAAAGTAAGAGTTCCCTAACTTTTTTAATCCTTTACTCAGAAACATTTAAAAAATCATAAAAACACAGGTTATAAACTTTGCTGCCTTTTCTTAACCTTTCCAATATTTCCAACAATAAATTCTGAAGTCTCACTACATATACTAGAGACATGATCTTTAGGGAAACAAAAATTAAAAAATTTAGTGCTAAGAAGATGAGTAGAATATGTATATGTGAAATAGAAAAATAAGACTCAGTAGGAACAGACCCCTAAAGCAGGAATCAGGACTTAGGGATTCAGGTCCTACCTCTATGACCAGGTAGTTATCAGGTGATCTCAAAAACAAAAGATTGTACTCAATGATCACTAACATCCTGTGAGTCTGCTTAGTTCATAAACATACACACATCAGATGTTCTTTTTTTATTTTTAAATTTTATTTTATTATAGAGATGTGGGCTACAAGAGAAGATTAACTACATAAGCTCCAAGCAGGTGAAGCTGGGGCTTCTAACTGGCTCTCACTCCCTCTAGTAGTGGACTAGGTACCCTTTGTGTTGTGACATACCCCCTGCCCTCCATCCCCTAGCAGTGCCCAGTGACTGCCGATCCCTCCCTTGCAACAATGTGACTATTGTTCAGGGCCCATTTATGAGAACGAACAAGCAGTATTCAGTTCTTGGTTTCTGTGATAGTTCACTAAATATGATGGTCTCCAGCTCATGGCTGCGTAATCGTGTATATGCACCACATTTTCTTTATCTAGTCCACTTTTGACAGATAGTAGGATTGTTTCCATGTTTTTGCTATTGTGATAATGTGGCAATAAACATGCATGTGCAGGTGTCTTTTTTGTAGAACCATTTTTGTTTCTCCAGATATATTCCCAGAGGAGGGACTGCTATATTGTATGAAAGGACAATTTTTAGTTCTTTTAGGAATTGCCACACCGTCTTCCAAAGACGTCAAACTAGCTTGCACTCCCACCAACAGTGTAGAAGTGTTTCCTCTTCTCCACACTCACACCAGTATCTGCTGTTTTTTTGCTTATTAATGATAGTCATCTTTACCAGAGTTAGGTGATATCTCAATGTAGTTTTGATATGCATTTCTCTGATGATTAGTAAGGCTGAGCATTTTTCATGTGTCTGCAGTTGCTTCTATGTCATCTTTTGAGAAATGTCTGTTCATATCTTTTGCCCACTTTTTAATGGGGTTATTTGTTTTTTTCCCTTTCACTTTGTTTGAGTTCCTTGTGGATCCTTGATGTTAGGCCTTCGTCAGATGCATAATTTGCAAATTATTTTTTCCCGATACTGTGGGTTGTCTCTTTACTCTTTTGATGGTTTCTTTTGCTGTGCAAAAGCTTTACAGTTTGATGAGGTCCCACTTGTCAGTCACTTTTAGGGACCTGGTCAAGAATTTGTTGCCTACTCCAATGTGCATAAGGGTGTTTCCTACGTTTTCTTCTAGGATTCTTACAGTTTGAGATTTTACCTTTAGGTCTTAATCCATTTTGAGTTGATTTTTGTATATGGTGATAGATAGGGGTCCGGTTTCATTCTTCTGCATGTGGTCACCCAGTTCTCACTGCGCCCAGCCAAGATGTTCTTACTTATTTGCTCACTAGCCGTTCAATCAATCTAGTATTTACATAGAAGCTATTTGAATTTTTGGTCCACTAAAATCTTTCTAACATGGAAATAGGTAAGATTTTTTGAAATATAAATTTGCTATGTTTATTTCTTTTGTTATTAATATTGTAACATATTAGCTGGGTACAGTGACTCACACCTATAATCCCAGCACTTGGGAAGGCGGAGGTAAGAGGATTGCCTGAGCCCAGGGGTTTTAGACCAGCCTGGGTAACTTGACAAAACCTCGTCTCTACAATAAATTTAAAAATTAGCCATTTTGTGGTGGCGCCCACCTATAGTTCCAGTCACTAGGAAGGCTGAGGTGGAAGGATCACCTGAGCCCAGCAGGTTGCAGCTGCGGTGGCCACGAGAGTGCCACTGCATGTAGCCTAGGTGGCAGGGTGAGACTCCGACTCAAAGAATAAAAAAAGATATCTGCCTGTTTATAAATTTTAAATGTAAACTGAAAACAAACCTCTCCCACCAACCTGGTATTTATTAATACAGAATTCACAATGTACAATTTTATAATTACAAGAAATTAACCAGGAAAAGGCTGAACTATTCAGAGTACAATGTATACTACAAAAAAGGTAGAAGGTAAGAGATCAACTTATTCATTTTCAATCTAGTATAATGGTCTCTATATACTTTTTAAAAATTCTATATTTAGTTCTTTATATATGCATCAATATTTTCCTGGCATATACTTATGTGACTTGGACATTCTACAAAGGTTTACATATTAGATGGAGTGAAAAGTAAACTTTATCTTATATTTTACCTTTTTTCTGGGTCTTTTTGAAGGCACAATGAAATCATTTTTCTAAATGATTTTCCATATTTTTTCAGCATTTCTTTATCTTGAACACCAGTTTCCAGAGAAGGAGGATCATTCTGCAGTGTCAGCATCAAAACCTGCAAGAATTTTCAGTATAGTATAAACTTCTGATGACTAAATAAAGTTTAACTTACTATTGTCAATATTCTTCAATATAGGCACCCCTTACAACAGACAAGCAGATTTTATTTTCTCGAAGCTTACACCTAGATCAGCTGTTTATGTATCTTGCACATAAATAATATGCTGTAGATGGTTGGCTTCCTGACACACAGAGACAATGGAATATTATTCAGCATTAAAGAGGAAGAAAATTCTGTAATATGCTACAACATAAATAAAGAACTTTAGCCGGGCTCAGTGGCTCAGCCTGTAATCCCGTGCCTTTGGGAGGCTGAGGTGAGTGGACTGCCTGAGCCTGCGGGTTCGAAATCTGCCTGGGCAGCGAGACCTCATCTCTACAATAAATCAAAAAATCAGCCGGGTGTGGTAGTGCATGCCTGTAATTCTGGCTACTTGTAAGGCTGAGGCGGAAGGATCACCGGAGCCCAGCAGGTCGAGGCTGCGGTGGCCAGCAGCGGCCACTGCATTTCAGTCTGGGCGACGGAGTGAGACTCCAACTCAAAAAAAATAAAGAACTTTGAAGACAATATTCTAATGAAATAGGCCAGTCATATAAAACAAATACCATATGATTCCACTTATATGAGGTACTCAGAGTAATCCAAATCAGAGACAGAAAGTAGAACAGTGATTGAAAAGGAGCTGAGAAGGAGAATCATAAGTTATTGTTTAATGGGTAAGGAGTTTTAGTTTTACAAGATGAAAAGAAACTGAATACAGATGCCAATACTAGGTACACAACATTATGATACATTTAATATGACCATGCACTTAAAAATGGTTAAGATGGTAAATTTTATGCTATGTGTATTTTACCACAATTTTTAAAAAATCAAAATGGCAAATGAAGAAAGGCTCTGAAATGGAACTGGGACTTAAGCTGGGGTAGTATTCTGAATACGTGCCTCACCTTCATTGGTGGATACTTATGATAAGGAGCTGCCCCTGTTGCCAATTCAATCGCTGTAATTCCAAAACTCCAAATATCAGCTTTGAAATCATAACCTCGGACCTGTAAAGAACAGAGAGATATGCATGATTATTTTTACCAGCCTAAAAGAACTTTTAAAAGTTAGTTTCTAATATGTATGAAGAACAATTAAAATGTTCATAAGCTTTAAACCAATAAAATAAAGTAAGCAAAAGCTAAATACATTTGTTAAAAGAAAAAAGGCCAGTGTGGTGATTTCACGCCTGTAATCCCAGCACCTTAGGAGGCTGAGGCAGGAAGATCATGTGAGGTCAAGAGTTTGTAAATCAGCCTGAGTAACATAGTAAAAGCTTGTCTCTACAAGAAAAAATTTTAAGAATTAGCTTGGAGTGGCACACGCCTGCAGACCCCACTACTCAGGAGGCTGACACTGCAGTGAGTCATGAATACACCACTGCACTCCAGCCTGGGCAACAGAGCAAGACCCTGTCTAAAAAAAAGGAAAAAGGAAGGAAGGAAGGAAAGAAAGAAACTGTTATATATGGTACATTCATTTAAAAAATATTATAGTCAATTAAAAGCAATGTTATTAATTCTATGTGAAAATATAAAAAACCATTTGTGATAAAACACAAAGGAAAAGACAGAATTGTTTATAAATTTTGACACTTTTACAAACAAGTATATATTCTATTTTTAAATGACTAGAAAGGACTAGAACAAAATGTTTTGTAGTGGGGATAAGTTTTTTGCTTTCTAAAGAATCTGTATTATGGTATAGCACCTTAATTTCTATAATAAGAAAGTTTACAAAGAGTGTAAATATTTTTAAAGTTTTACATGGCTATAAATTTTAATTTTCTATCCTAATACAGAAGGAGAAATAAGTTTTGGGAGTACATAGTATAAGACCTAAAATTTAGGCTCAATATTATGTGCTGCCTTGCTATCTGGTAAAATTGGAGGGCCACTAATGACTAAATACAAGTTCTCTTTCCCACTTTGCTCCTACAGATAATATTCCCTAGTCCTACAATCCTCCTTACCAAAAGGACCTGATACAATTCCTGCTTATACCTGTGTAGCAGTTTTCTGCTCTCTGCCAACCATTCACATCTTCAAGGAAACCAAGAAGCACCTTACTCTCTAGGTACTACAAAGCCTGTCTCCCAAAGTCCCTTTCTGCTCATTCAGTTCCTAAATGCATCCCCATGTAACCCTGTGTGGCATACAGTGTCCTCCTTCCTTAGGCAAATACATTGCTGTCAATTTCATTTGTCCAATGTCAGGTGTTTTATGTTCAGCCATCCTTACAACTTTATGATGAGAATCCTTCCTTCACCACTAAGGTGAATAAAGGTGATTAAAACAGAGTAAAAAATGAATTCAGTTATTAACAAGTTGTGTTTGATATACCTATAAGACATTTACATAAAGCATCCATTGAAAGCTGGAAATATCTATCTGGTGGCTTAGGAAACAAGACTGGTCTGGATATAATTTAGAAATCATTAATAAGGAAAAGCATAGATGAGAACATCTAGTGAGTATTTGCAGTTAGAGAAGAGCCCAAGAACAGTGTCATTTAGGAACAGAGAGAGAGCCAAAACAAAAGTCAGAGAAATGGTCTGACAGTCAGGAGAATGAAGAAAGGAAGTAAATAAAGTTGGAATGGTCAGCAGTTTCAAATGCCAACAGGGCAAGCACGATAAGGAACAAGAAGTGAGCACTGGATCTGAGAAACAGCAGAGCTAACATAAAGTGATGGATGAGTGACACCAGGCTGCAACTGTTTGTAGAGCAAATGGAAAATGGGGACATGGAGACAACCAGTCCTTCAAGAAACAGCAATAAAACTATGTGTAAAAAGATTTATCTTGTACTAATATAATTATTAAGACTATATTGATATTATTCTTGAGTTTCACATGTCATTTGTAAAGTTCTACAGTATTTTTGTTTTGTTTTTAAAGGTGGACTAAAGTCTTAACCAAGAAACAGAGGCATGTACTTTCCAAAGCTAACCCGACATGCCAAATAAAAGCAAATATTACTAAGTTTTTTCAGTTTTGTAACAAAACTCTAAGTCATTTAAAAATGAAAAAGGACACAATACCTGCTCCATAACTTCAGGTGCCATCCAGCAAGGGGTGCCAACAAAGGTTTTCCTGACTTTATTTCGCGTAATATCACCACCAGTTGCTAAAAAAGCACTAACCCCAAAGTCTGAAATAGAACACAACAGCAAGGTATTTAAAGTGCATTAACTATGATAAATGGATAGGAGAATAATATAATGTGGTCACCATCCTATATATAAATAAGAAGAATAGCATGACAGTGTCTTACCTTTTTGCCGAACTTGTGACTCAATCAAGACACAGCTTAACAGGTCCCTCCCACCATTCATCTCCATCCCCTATACATCATCATCTCCTCAGATTTTCCTTCTTGCTCCAATTCATTCTATATACCACTATCAGATGTATTTATTCATTCATTTTGACATGGCCCTTTCAGCTCAAAAAACCCTATAGAATGAGAAATCCAACCTTTTAAACTTGGTATTCTAAGACTCTCAAGAGCCTGGTCCCAAATAAATTAAAGCTAGTAATCCCAAATTCATAACCTAGCTTTAAATCTTAACTCATTCCCAACAGCTGACGTGAATTTACGTCACTCCAAATTCTGATCCTGGTTGCCGCTGATGTGAATTTACCACATCGTGGAAGACTGTCTTTTCAAGTTTATAATCCGAATAAAAATACAAAGTACAGAATGCTAGTCAGAGTAGTATCTGAGG
This sequence comes from Carlito syrichta, assembly GCF_000164805.1. Taxonomy (NCBI): domain Eukaryota; kingdom Metazoa; phylum Chordata; class Mammalia; order Primates; family Tarsiidae; genus Carlito; species Carlito syrichta. Next base: position 399,807 of record NW_007254492.1, on the reverse strand, counting down.
CAAATACTGGATATGTCTGCAACTTTCAGCTGTACTGTGAAAAAGATGACAATTTAGAAAAGACCATTTCACTTATGCTCAACAACAGCAGTTTGCGGCAACCAGATTGAGATTTTTCTTATTTTCACCCACTCTCAGTATTAGAAAAATGAAAAATTTGCTGGTCGCAAATATGTTAATAACCTAAGGGTTTTCTCTACAAAGATTTTATCCCACAATACTGAAGCCAAAGTACGAGTCACTGATGAGGAGGACTGCCTGCTTCACCATGATTCCTCCTTCTCTGTAAATAGCTCCTTGACTTTGACCTTTGAGCAAAGCTTTGAACAAGGGTTAGACACCTTAATCCACGCTAGGCCAATTACAGTCTCCTGGAAATGTGAAGCCTGAGTGGAAAAACAAGGAAATCAAGGGTCCCTGGAGCCAAGTCATACTACCAAAAGCATCCTGAAGGTCACCACATAACTGGGTTCTTGCCCATCCCAAGCCTTAGCTGTTCAGTTGATTCTTCGACTCTGTATACTCCTCAGTATATTTCAAAATTCCTGCTTTGTTAAGTTTGCCAGTGATCATTTCTAATGCAACCAAAAGAACCTTAACTAATATAGTGAGGCTTTTATACACCTTATCCAACTTTTATAAACCTTATCTGACTCCCCTTTGGTTTTCTATTTCAGAACACTCTGCAGTATGTAAAATGAGTCTGTATTTGAAAATAGAATAAATTATGGACAAACCCAGTGTGGGAAGGATAATTTTAGTGCTGCAAACTTTAAAATTCCAGATTCAGAAGTCTATGAATTCAGTCATCTTGAAGCAATTATTTGCTTGTCACTACGTAAAATATCAAATCTATACAATACAATACAATTAAAAAAATAATCTTAACAGTTCTCAATGCTACTAAACTGGCAGATATCTAGAAACTTTAAAATGTTGTTCGATTTATAACAATAACCAAGTAAACATTCAAAAGTGCATTTGAGGGGAAAAGGAACATTCACTACATTCAATTCTGCTACTAGCTAGCTGAACTTGGGCAGTTACTTTTGATCTATGTATTACAGTTTCTTCATCTGTAAAAAGTAATAACAGTACCTATCTTATAAGGTTGATGTTGAGTGTTAAGTGAATTAATAATATACTTAGGACAGTCCCTATAATATACTAAGTACTCAATAAGTACCAGGTATTTTTTCTACTAACTAGATATGCCTTAAAATACTTAAATATAATGCTCAACCAAGTTATATATAGTATATTTTTAGGTTCAATTATAGATTTTTATAAAATTATTTTTAGATTCAAGGGGTAAAGTGCAGGTTTGTTACATAGGTATATTGCGTGATGGTGAAGTTTGGGCTTCTATTGAGCCCATCACCCAGGTGGTAAGCATGGTATCCAATGGGTGGTTTATCATCCCTGAGACCCCTCAAATTGTAATGATTATGAACACTGTGGCACACATAAGGATGAGTTTCTCAAGGCCACGCACCTAGGAGCCAAAGTCATGCAGCATGCATATCTTCAACTTTAGTAAAATGGTTGTACCAATCCATACTCCCACCATCAAAACATGAGATATTTTCCCTTGCTTTACACCCACACCAACAATTGGTACTGTCAGATTTTTTTTGCCAGGCCTATCCATTTAATATTATCCCAATATGATATGACTTTGTATTTAACAGAATACTAGTGAGGGTGAAGACCTTTTGTGTGTGGATGTCTTCATTTGGGAAGTGCTATGCTAACCCACTCTTAAATGCTTTTTTTTCCCCCCCAAATGAGTCCTTTATATATTCCAAATTTGAGCCCTTTGATAATAATAATTATTCATGCTCCCTTCTCTACTTGGTGGTTTGCCTTTTTACTCTATTGATAGTGATAAACCATTTGTTCCTCTTTTGATGAGTACAAGTTGCTAATTTTAAAGGCGTCACATTTATCAATCTTTTATGTTAGAACTTTATGTGACTTGGTTAAAATATTTCCTTACCTCAAAGACATAAAGATGTTCACCTAAATTATCTTCTTAAAGCTGAAGAAATAATTTAAGATTTGGGTGATTATCTTCCTCCTGACAAACACCTGTTCTAGCAGTCTGGGACCAAGCTAAGGTTTTCTCAGATCATCTGCTTGCTAGACAAGCCCTGGGTACAGTCGTTCTGGAGTCTCAGCCTGAAGAAGGGGGTGTTTCCTCAGGAGAGCCACCTTTGGCAGGTCCTACACTCCAACTTTATCCTTTAGCTCTGAAACTGTCAAAAGCTCACTTCCACTTCTCAGATGCCTTTTCCTAATTGACAAATACTCTATTTCCCCCAGGACAGAAGTAGCTCTCTACAACCTTTCTATTGCATGTATATTTTTAAACACAATGAGGATCCTTGATTACGTTTCCTCTAAAGGATATGCGAGCCTACAGCAGAAGACCCTAATAGGAGTAAAGGGTGGACAAATGGAAGGTAATGAGTAATGATCAGGGAAATGTCTAAGAGCAGTAGTGAAGGATGAGAAAATATCTTGAGAGTCAGCTGCATCCTATGATGTGCCAACAGAGGATGCTTGAATAGAGATGGTCCAGGGAACAGGAGAGAATACTAAGAGAACATTAAAGTATTGTGGTTCCACTGACCATTAAATCAAACAAAACGAAATAGTGAATCATTACCTGCAATCTGTACTGAGCCATCTTCTCCAAGAAGAATATTTCCAGCTTTCACATCTCTTTAAAAAAAAAAAAGTCACATATCAAAAAACACCTATTCTTTGAAGTCCCATACTTTAAGGAATTGTTTACTATATTCACATGACATTAGCAATATCAAATGTGCTATTTTGCATTAACGGATATTAAGGCCAACAATAACATTTTAAAAGTTGCAGTCAGCCGCTGCTGCGCCGCCATAGCTCTCCAATGCCAGCGCCGCCTCTAGTTCACCAAGCTCCAGCCGAAGGACAAGAGGGGGTAAGTAAGGAGGTCTCTATACCATGGCTCATGCAGAGCAGACTTCCCACAAATCGACCTGGTGGTAAAGCACCCAGGAAGCAACTGGCTACAAAAGCCACTCGCAAGAGTGCGCCCTCTACTGGAAGGTTGAAGAAGCCTCGTCGTTACAGGCCTGGTACCGTGGCACTCCGTGAAATTAGACGTTATCAGAAGTACACTGAACTTCTGATTCGCAAACTTCCTTTCCAGCATCTGATGCGAGAAATTGCTCAGGACTTCAAAACAGATCTGCACTTCCAGAGCGCAGCTATTGGTGTTTTGCAGGAGGCAAGTGAGGCCTATCTGGTTGGCCTTTTTGAAGACACCAACCTGTGTACTATCCATGCCAAACGTGTAACAATTATGCCAAAAGACATCCAGCTAGTATGCCGCATATGTGAAGCGCGTGCTTAAATCCACTATGATGGGAAACATTTCATTCTCTCAAAAAAAAATTCTCTTCTTCCTGTTATTGGTAGTTCTGAACGTTAGATTTTTTTCCCCCATGGGGTCAAAAGGTACCTAAGTATGTAATTGCGAGTGGAAAAATAGGGGACAGAAATCAGGTATTGGCAGTTTTTTCACTTTCCTTTGTGTGTGAATTTTTAATATCAAAGCAAGAACGTAAAGCATTAATGCAAGTCAGAATGTTTCAGTGAACAAGTTTCAGCGGATCAACTTTATAACAATTATAAATAAACCTGTTAAATTTTTCTGGACAATGTCAGCATTTGGATTTTTTTAAAACAAGTTAATTTCTTATTGATGGCTATTAAATGGCATTTGTAGCATTTTTATCATACAGTAGATTCCATCGATTAACTATACTTTTCTAACCGAGTTGTCCTACATGCAAGTACTTGTTTTTAATGTTGTCTGTCTTCTATGCTGTTCCTGTAAGTTTGCTATTAAAATATATTAAACTATATTTAAAAAGTTGTAGTCATTTAAACAGAAAGCTACAATAAAATATAGCTTATTAAAATATCTAGAAAACCCAAGGTGATTAAATATTCTAGATTGGGATAAGAGTGGCCAAAGATTGTGACCCGCCTGGGCAACTTGGCAAGAACTCATCTCTACAATAAATCAAAAAAATTAGCCGGCTGTGGTAGCGCACGCCTATAATTCCAGCTACTTGGAAGGCTGAGGCGGAAGGATCACTGGAGCCCAGCAGGTCGAGGTTGCAGTGGCCGGGACCAGCCACTGCACTCCAGTCTGGGTGACAGAGTGAGACTCCAACTCAAAAAAAAAAAAAAAGAGTGGCCAAAGAATATGATCCTCACCTAATTCTACTCTATGAAACATACTGTTTTTTGTCTGCACTCAAATAAATGATTAAAAATTTTTAAATAATCAGTATGCAGTTGAAAATAGGGACTATTCCATACCCATAGCAAAAATATAAACATAAATCAGACATCTCTATATTGTTAACTATTTATAACAACTCAAGTAATACATGAATACATTCTTGTTATAAAAACCTAAGCATCATTTAAAAAGCCAAAGTCCTCTTGACTACCATTCTCAAGTCTAGTACTCCCTCTCAAGGTTTTCAACTGTTATCAGTCTGGTTAAGAGAATATATACATACCTATAACATATCTGGGCTTTTCTCCCCCATGTAAATGATATTATACTATGCATTCAAATCTACAACTTGCTTTCCTTTTTTTTTTTTCACGCAACATGCCAGTAATCTGGTAAAATTTTAAATCCCTAAATCCTAAGAGTAGCAAATCCATTTCTTGATAACCACAATGCACAAGGGGGTTCTAGTGAAGCATCTCTTTGTAATAAAAAACAAAAACTGGTTACAGCCAACAATAACAAGAAGGTTAAATTAACTGTTACATTCCGTGAAACAGAATAATATCAGTCAACATATTGTGATGTGAAACACTAACACAAATTATGAAAAGAACAAATTAAACAGGAGGAGGATGCATTTTACACAACACCATTAACACCAAGCACACACACCCTTTTCCATATACAAACAGAGAGCAGTGAATGGTTCCTTTGTGAGGATAAGTGAGAGTGAAATCAAGGAAAAGTGTCTGAATGTCTTATGGGAATATAGTCATTCTATAATTAAAAATAAATATAATTAAATAAAAGAAAGGCATCCCTTGAGGCTAGACCAGAAGAAAAGCAAGGCCAGCTCATGCAAGAAGGCCTTGCTTGTCATGACAAGGAGTCAGTGAAAAGTATAGAACTTCCTCTTGTCCCTGTCCCCCTCTTCCTCCATCTTTAGATATAACCATCCATTGGCAAACAGTAAACAATGGTTTTACAACTGTGTGTGACAGCAGCATCAAGTCACAGTATACAGTGCCTTTCTTGAATATATAATGAAGCATAAGGAAATCATGAGTATTTTTAGTTGTTTCTAAACCCAAGCAATTTACAGATTGCTATCCCTGAGGCTGACTTAGTAGAGTGGAAACAAGCCTGCTTTGTCCCAAAAAGAACGTGAAGTCTCTGACTCCAGACGCTACAAACAGGAGAGAACTGAGGACATTCTCCTCCCTTGGTGACAAAGATTATCCAGTTGAGTTCACCACTAACTTCCAACTTCCTTTTCTGAGCTCATCTAAAACACCAACGAGAGGGAAGAAAAGAATATTTAGTCACTCTCTCCTCTTGTGTTTTTGCAGCAGGCTGTACTGTAGTGCTAGCATAGTGTATCATATGACCATATTTTTAGGTCTGGTTCCCCCATTTTACCATGAGCTAGATCTGGACCTATATCATAACATACTATTATATCATCTGTACTTACTTAGCATTATGATCAGTACACAGAATGCACCCCCCAGATATTCATTAAATAGTTTTAAAGAACTAAACAGAAGACTACCTGCCCAAATCCTCTCCTAGAAAGAGGCAGAATATTTAAAAATAGAGAAAGAATGCCAATTAAACACTAAAAAATAGTAGACTGTTCCCTCCTTGCTGTCCCAATCCCCACTCTCCATTTCCTAACACTATTCCAAATGTTAGGATTATAAACTAATATACTGCAGTTAAAGAATGGTAATGACCTATCTATTGAAAGGAGACCAGTTAAGACTCAATCTCCTGGGTTCAGGTGATCCTGAATATCTATACAATAAAATACTATGAATATTAATGAACAATTGTTTATATGGAACAATCTCCAAATATATTCTTACATAAAAAAAGAATACTACCTATAGTATGTGGCCATTTGTGTCTTCTTTTTTAAAAAGCAGGGCAGAGAAAGAGAGATATACATTACGTCTATATTAGCATAAAATGTCTCTCAGGGGAGTCATAAGAAAATTGCAAGAAGTGATTTTCTTTGGACCAGGGTATTGAGGTTCAGAAAGAAAAAGGTTTGTTTTTTTTATTTTATTTTTTAGAAATATTTTCTATAACAATTGAGAAGCTAGTGCAGAAGAGTTCCCACACACCTCACACTCAGTTTCCCCTACTATTAACATCTTACATTAGTACTTTTGCTACTATTAATGAACCAATATTAATACATCACCGGCAGGGTACAGTGGCTTACGCCTATAATCCCAGCACTTTGGAAGGCCAAGGTGAGAGGACTGCTTGAGCCCAGGAGTTCGAGATCAGCCTACGCAATATAGCAAGACCTCATCTCTACAATAACAACAAAAATAAAAAAATTAGCCAGTCATGGTAGTGATGCCGGAGGATCGCCTGAACCCAGGAGGTTGAGGCTATAAACTGTGACCACGCCACTGCAATGCAGCCTGGGTGACAGAGTGAGACCCTGACTAAAAAAAAAAAAAAAAAATCATTGTTAACTAAAGTCCACAGTTTATTCAAATTTCCTTAGTTTTTTACCTAATGTCCCTTTTCTGTCCCAGCATCCCATCGAGGATATCACAACTACATTCAGTTGCCATGTCTCCTTAGGCTCCTCTTGGTTATAATAGTCTTTTAAGCTTTCCTTGTTTTTGGTGAAGTAATGGTGAAGTATTTTGTAGAATGCCCCCAATTTGAATTTGTGCTACGTTTTTCTCGTGATTAGACTGGCATTATGGGTTTTTGGAAAGAAAACCATAAAAGTGCCATTTTTGCCACATCATATCAAAGGTACATAGTATCAACATAATTTATTTAGAACAAGTGATATTGAGAAGACCTGTTTTCACCACGCATCACTTTGTGTTGTTTGAATTTTTTAAGCTATGTATACGTCTTACCTATTCAGATAACATTTTGTAAGTTTTCTTTTCTTTTCTTTTTTTAAATATAGAGACATGGTTTCACTATGTTGCCCAAGCTGGGATCAAGCAATCCTCCTACCTTGGCGTCCCAAAGTGTTAGTTACAACTATGAGCCACCTGTAATTTGCGCCTGGCCACATTTTTAAAGTTTTTGTCTCTTCTAAGTGAAGAAGCAGTAATCCATTTTCAGTAAAGGCTATACTTTGGGTGACTACTTTTCCTGATAAATTCCCCAGATAGCCAATCCATAATTCCCTACTGAAACCAAAAGTGTAATCTGTAGAACAGCCTTCAAGAGTAAAAGCAGAGAAGTATCACAAGTCATATGACAATCAAAAACTCCACAAGTCTGTCTTCAAACAGAACTAACTTTTCAAGGAAAAGAAAATCAAAAACTCCACAAGTCTGTCTTCAAACAGAACTAACTTTTCAAGGAAAAGATTCATAACTAAATATCTCAAAATCAATATAGTCTTCAATTAAAGAACTTTTTACTTTTCCACAAAGAATATCAAGCAACCCAGCAACACCATCAGCTAAATCTCCCATCCACTCTTAAATGGCAAGAACAACGAATTTTGTTTTTTACTACTAAATGCCATTTCTCACATGTAGTTGATGCCCAAAGTTACATATTCTTTCTAAAATTAAAAGGAATATCATAGGCATGCTTGACTTTCTCATTAGAATAGAACACAAATTTCTGCCCATAACATTTCTATTACTCATCACAGGCACTGAGTCTGGAAAACTTTGAAAAAGGTCAAGAAAAGCAATGAATTAAAGACAAAGCTGCAAATATACTACACTTAGGCATCCTAAACTGACTTAACATATGCAGCATTTCTATTAGAGCTAATCAATATAATAGAAAAAATGTTTGAATAGGTAGATATAAAGAGAAAAGCATAAGTCCAATTTTTTTTTTCCTAAGTCGGAGTCTCACTCTGTCACTCAGGCTGGAGTGCAGTGGTACGCTCACGGCCACCACAGACAATCGACCTGCTGGGTTCAGGTGATCCTTCTGCCTCAGCCTTCCAAGTAGCTGGACCTACAGGCACGTGCCACCATGCCCAGCTAATTTTTTTATTTATTGTAAAGACAAGATCTCACCAAGTTGCCCAGGCTGGTCTCAAACCTCTGAACTCAGGCAATCCTCTCACCTCTGCCTTCCAATGTGATGGAATTACAGGCATGAGCCACTGTGCTGGCCAAGTCTAATTTTGAGACCTGTTCATCCTAGTCAAAACCGCTAAAGAAGTCAAGGGGAAAACAAAGAAAATTATTTTACTCTATCCTACTTAACATACAAATCTACCTGAAATAACAACTAGACTTTAAAATACAAGTAGCAGCAAAACCTACTAAAAATATCCACCTCTACTCCCAATAAAACAATTTTCTCCCAAGCATGTTAGATCTCAGTATATCACAGAGTTGGTTACTGCTAAGTCTAAGAAGTGGTTCTCAGCCTTGGCTATGCATTAGAATTACCTAGGGGACTTTTAAAAGTCCCAACACCAAGACCTCACTCCAGACCAATTAAAAACATTTCTGGCACAGGCATTAATACTTTTTAAAGCTTCCCATATTCCAATATGTAGCCAAGGTTGAAAGTCTATGATTTAAAGTATGAGACAGAGAATTCCCATTTCAGCAATACGGCAAACTGTGCATCGAAAACACAGACTTCCCTCGCTACTACCTAGGCCCCTGCCCCAAAACATGCCCTTCTCCTGCTATAAGCACAAAGAGATGCTGGATAAATCAGAGAAAAAAATTATCACACAGCTGAACATGAAATATAGAAAATAAAATCCTTAAGATTCAGAAACGAAAGACCCTTAAGAGGGAGAGCAGAAAGCCCTGGGAGATAGAACAGAGAAACTGTCCCAAATGACTAGGGGGCTCCGGTTTTCAAATCCATAACGCAACAGAAAACATGGCATGGGCTAGCTGAAGGTTGAAAGATATAACTGAGACCTCTTCATAAATGCAAGACCCTAGGATGAATGAGCTACAATGGAAGATATGCTTGCCAAAGGTAAACTAGATTAGCTATTTTAAAATAAGACCTAACCAGGCTCGGTGGTTCAGCCTGTAATCCCGTGCCTTTGGGAGGCTGAGGTGAGTGGATTGCCTGAGCCCGCGGGTTCGAGACCCGCCTGGGCAGCGAGACCTCATCTCTACAATAAATCAAAAAAATCAGCCGGACATGGTAGCGCATGCCTGTAATTCCGGCTACTTGGAATGCTGAGGCGGAAGGATCGCCGGAGCCCAGCAGGTCGAGGCTGCAGTGGCCGGGAGCGGCCACTGCACTCCAGTATGGGCGACAGAGTGATACTCCAACTCAAAAAAAAATAAAATAAAATAAAATAAGACCTAATTGTTTTTAATATAAAAGTATTTCTAGAAATAAAAAAAGGTCATTATATAAGAATCAAAAAGAATAATTAATCAGGAAGATAAACAATCCCAAACTTGCTTCCAATACAGCCTGATACTTGGGGCCCCCTTGAAGGATGTTGATTTGCAGGTTAGATGATATGAAGGACCAGGCAGGATGCCCAAGTAAGGCACATACTGTCTAATGCCCAAGGAGTCAAATAAGGCTCTAGGCCTCCTTTTTGATGGTGGAAAGATGCGGGGGGGAGGGGGGAAGAGACAGCAGTTTTTCCTCAATTGCCAGAGGGACTGTACTTTGTGAATCTATCCAAATAGTCCCATGAAATTTTACCTGGCAAGCAGGATCTTGAATTTTGTTGTGTCTTTCAGCTACCCTTGCTGGCAGAGGTCTAATAATATACTGCAAGTCGGACCACTGTCCTGCTAATCTGTACAGGAAAAACTTTGAACATGAGGGTAAAGGCACTCTGGAATTTTAAGATGTCATCTTATCCAGTCCAACATGTAAAGAGCTTAGATGCTGTCACTTCTGTCCTCACAACAGGAAAAAAGCTAATCAAACTGAAAATCAACAACTCTTCTTAGACACATCAGAGAACTGAGGTCACAACAAATCACCACCTCCAAATTTGTAGGGGCAGCTTACTGGAGCAGAAGGCCAGGAGCAGAAGCCTACTGAGGTTTAAAAAAAACTTAAAGTGTAATTAACAAATGGCTGGAGAATCAGTGTGGATAAGTTTGACAGTTAAAATCCCCAGGAGGCCCAATTTAAGGGGGACTCCTATCCTTGGATGAGTTTTACCTCCCAGAGACCCAGCAGGTTCTCAGAGTATATATCTGAGAAAAAGTCCCTCATGCTTCCTACAGGAGGAGAAGAAAAGTAAACAATTTGAAATAGGCCCTGAGCATTCTGTTCCCTGTAACAAAAACTCACCCTCAGGAAACTATTTTATAAGAGCTTAACCAGCCAGGCAGACGGCTAATGCCTGTAATCCCAGCACTTAGGGAGGCAGAGGTGAGAGGACTGTCTGAGCCCAGGAGTTCTGACACCTGCCTGGGCAACATGGTGAGACCTCATCTCTCCATGATAAGTTAAAAAATTAGTCAGGTATGGTGGCGTTCACCTGTAGTCCCAGCTACTTGGAAGGCAGAGGCAGAAGGATTGATTGCCTGAGCCCAGCAGGTTGAGACTGCAGTAGCCGTGAGTCTGCCACTGCACTCCAGCCTGGGCAACAGAATGAGAATCTGACTCAAAAAAAAAAGTAGAGGTAAAAGAAGAAAATCACAAATACAGATGGGTTAAAAAAAAAAAAAAAAAAAAGCCTAGCCACCTTGGTTTTACCAGAACCTTACCTACCTAGAGAGGGGGAAATAGCCAACCCCAGTCTCTTCAAACGTTTCTGTCTCACCCTGTGGGGAAATAAGAAGCACTTGTGATGGTCCACAGCCCAGAAGCACAGGCTCACTAAAAAGACTGAGCTGGGCACTGGCACTCATCTGTGGTCCCAGTTACTCCAGAGGCTCACTTGAGCCAGGAGTTCTGGGCTGGACTGCACTGTGCCAACTGGATGTCTGCATTAAGTCTGGCATTAATATGATGACCACCAGGTTGCCTACGGAGAAGGAGCTGGGGATCACCAAGTTGCCTGAGGAGTAAACCAGCCCAGGTCGTAAACAGAGCAGGTCAAAACACTTGTGCTAATCAGCAATGAGATGACGCCTGTGAATGGTTACTGCACTCCTGCCTAGGCAACATAGCAAGGCTCTCATCTCTCTTTCTCTGCATGCATGTGTGTGCGTGTTAGTCACAGGTCTTACTCTGTCAACCAGGCTGGAATGTAGTGGCATAATTATGGCTCACTGCAGCCTCAACCCCCTGGGCTCTGGCAATCCTTCTGCCTCAGTCTCCTGAGTAGTTGGGACTACAGACATGCCATGACACTCAGCTAATTTTTTGGCTTTTTTTGTAGAGGTGAGGTCTCATTATATTGCCCAGATTGGTCTCAAATTTCTGGGCTCAAGCAATCCTCCAACCTTTGACTCCCAAAGTGCTGGGATTACAGGCCACTGCACCCAGCCTAAGACCTCATCTTTTAAAAACAAAAATAAAAAATAAAAAAGAATTTTTAAAAAGAATGGAGTCCTAATCACAGTCCTAGAAAAAACATCCCTCCCTGCACAACTTATCATAATATCAATAGGGCTGCAATAGAAATTACAATGAAAAGAACTTCCTATTTAAGATCTTAGTTAAGAAGTCTCTAGAAAACCCAAACAGGGGAGTCAAAAATCTTGAAAGAAGCCAGAGGCAAAAAGAAATTAAAAACCTTACTTATAAAAGAACAAAGTTAAGAATTACATCTATCTGATGTTTCAAAAACCATGCACATAAGAGAGTGAATTATTTAAAGTGTTGAGTGTAAAAAACCCCACCAACCTAGAATTCTGTATCCAGTAAAATTATTCTTCAAAAGTGAAGGAGAACCAAGCACAGTGGCTCACGCCTATAATCCCAGCACTTTGGGAGGTAGAGGCAAGAGGACTGTCAAAGCCCACGGGTTCAAGACCAGTCTGGGCAACTTGGCAAGACCTCATCTCTACATTAAATCAAAAATTAGCCAGGTGTGCTGGAAGTTTGAGACAGAAGAATCACCTAAGCCCAGCAGGTCGAGGCTGCCATAGCCATGATTGTGCCACTGCACTCCAGCCTGGGCAACAAAGTGAGACTCCAACTTTAAAAAAAAAAAAAGAGGGCCAGGCTCAGTGGCTCAGCCTGTAATCCCAGCACTTTGGGAGGCCAAGGTGAGTGAATTGCCTGAGCCCACGGGTTTGAGACCCACCTGGGCAACTTGGTGAGACCTCATCTCTAAAATATCTCAAAAATTAGCCGGGCGTGGTAGCGCACGCCTGTAGTTCCAGCTACTTGGAAGGCTGAGGTGGAAGAATCGCCAGAGCCCAGCAGGTTGAGGCTGCAGTGGCCAGGAGCGGCCACTGCAATCCAGTCTGGGCGACAGAGTGAGACTCCAACTCAAAAAAAAAAAAAAAAAAAAAGAGGTAGAACATTAGAGAAGGAATAAATGAAGATAAAATGAAATCTTTTATTTTTCTTATTTTTTTTTAAAGTCAGGGTCTCACCCTGCTGGCTGCAGTACAGTGTTAAAATCACAGCTCACCGCAAACTCAACCTCCTGGGCTCAGGCAATCCTCCTGCTCCAGCACCCCAAGTAGCTGGGACTAGAAGAATACTACCCCACACCCAGCTAATTCTGTTTAAATTATTTTTTGTAGCAACAAGGTCTCACTATGTTGCCCAGGGCTGGTCTCAAACTCCTAGCTTCAAGCAATCCTCCTGCCTCAGCTTCCCAAAGTGCTGGGATTAAAGGCCACTGCACTCAGCCTATTTTTCTTATTCTTAAGTAATCTAACAGATAACAATATCTTCAAAAATAATAACAGCAACAATATATCTGGTGATTATAGCTTGTGATAAGTGAAAGGAGTGACAACAATTTTATAAAGAAGGTACTGGGAATACTGTTATAATGCACTTGTACTACTTATGAAACAATAGATTACTATTTGAAAGTGGACTTGTATTAGTTCTAAAATGTATACTGCACAGCAAACTCTAGGGCAGCCAATATAAAAAGTAAAAACAAGAAGTATAATTAATATCTTAAGAGGAGATAAACTGGAATCATACAAAATGTTCAATTAAAATCAAGAAGTCACAAAAGGAAAGGAAGACACAAAAAAGATGTAATCTTAAAAATCAACTACTTAACCTTAATTCTTGAACAAATAGACAAGCAAAGGACCAGAGAAGTAACTAATGAAAGATCAGACAACTACCAAGTTGTATAACTGAGATTTCAACAGGTAATTAGGATATGGAGAAAAAAAGCAAGGCACCAAACAAAGATAAATAAAGACACACATATACCTTGATTAGATTACTCTTTAAATAACAGCTTTAAAAAAAAATTGCATATAATAGGTGAAATCAGCCATCTACAGAAGCATTCCACTCTAGAAAACAATGAATAATTCTTTCTAGTTGTCTACATTTTCCAATCTGCTTATGTCTTACAAAGGAAAAGAAACTCTTTTTATGGGGATGAGTGAGAACAACAGACTTGACTCTAAGGAATAACATATAAACGAGGAATCTTAGAAACACTGAAGGCATAAAGATAGTCACCAACTTATAATTTTTCAATTTTATGATATTTTTAACTAATATAATCTATTCAATTTTTTTCCTTAGTTAAAATAATGTTAACAGATCACTAAACAGGCTGGGAGCAGTAACTCATGCCTGTAATCCTAGCACTTTGGGAGGCTGAGGTGGGAAGATTGCTTAAGACCAGGAGTTTGAGACCAGCCTGGGGAACATAGTGAGACCTTGTCTCTACAAAAAATACAAAAATTAGCCAGATGCGGTGGCACATGCCTATAGTCCCAGTTATTCAGAAAGCTGAGGTGGGAGGATCACTAAACAAGAGGTTTGCCAAAGAGTAAACATTTGGGAGTATACACTCAGTACGGTAAAGAAAAAAAATGCCCTGAAAAACAAGACTCCAGTCCCCTGGATGACAATAATCCTGTGTATGCATATCTTGAAACCAGCAATTAACATAATTCAATTAACTAGCTCACTCCGATTCCATGTTCATCAAGCAGATGACTACTAACTGGCCCTCAATATATCTCTTCTAGAATTAAAAACAAATAAAGAAAAAAGACATTTTTACCAAGGACATGACCATCCAGAAGGAAGGCAACATTTCAGTCTCCAAAGCAAGCAAAACATGACTGTGCAACTTTGGTTCTAGCTGCTGTGATGTGAACACAAGTGTTATACACAACTTCCTTAGTGTTCCCTTAACATAGTTCTCCTCAACCCCAGCACTACTGATGACTGAGCTAGGTAGGGGGCTGTCCTGTGCATTATAGGCTATATAGCAACTGGTCTCCATTCATCACATGTCAGTAGCACCTCCCACTCTCCCCACCAGTCCCTGTTGTGATAACCAAAAATGTCTCCAGACATTGCCAAATGTCCTGAGAACCACTGCTAATAGGAAGTGACATAACCTCTATTTCCCATTTCCTTCCTTCTACTGAAATGTAGATGTGGTAGAAGTCAACTTGGACCACGCAACAAGAATTTAGAGATGGTAGAGCAATAAAATAGAAGAAGCCTGAGTCTCTTACTCCATGGAATCACCATATTGGACTGATGTCACTTATGCCTATACTATCATGTGAAAGAAAAACAAAACAATCTTTTCTACAGCCATATAGATCAGAGGTATACAATACACAAGCTGAATCCTGCCCACTGCCCGTTTTTGTAAAAAACATAGCCATGTCTATTCACTGACAGATTTTGTCTGTGGCTGCTTTCATACTATAAAGTAGTGATAATACAGAACATCTGATCCACAAAGTCTAAAATATTTTCTATCTAGCCCTTTACAGAAAATGTTTGCCAACCTCTGGTATACATAATAATGACAACTAACATTCACTAATTCTTGTGTGCTAAACACTATTCTAAGTGCATTGTGTACATTGCCTCATTTAATATTCACAACTACTCTACTTTATGAGATAAGTACTATTATCACCCATATTTTACAGATGAGAAAACCAAGGCAAAGAAAAATTAAGTAACCTGCCAAAGGTCACCTAGGTAGAGAAGAGCTTGGATCTGACTCTAGGCAGTCTACTTTCAAAGCCTGCTAAGAAAGACTGTGCTAAACAATGGAGCTGAATATGCATTCACCCAATATCAGTTATATATTTTAGTCACTAATTCAACAGAATTTAGGACTGCCCACTGGGGTTATTAGTCTTTAAATATACTGTGTGGTCTTTTATTTAATATGTATATCCATATGTCTATTTTGTAAAGTCAAAGTCTTTACTTCAGAACACTGATAAAAGTGTATTCTTTTTTCCTAAACCTATACATACACAGAATTTCTATACTCAACAGTAAAACTACCCAAAATACACAGTAAAGTATACATTAAGCTCACTGTCTTTTTGAGAATGCAGTAAAGTTGATTCATATCAAGTTCAGGCACAAAGAAATTAAGTCTCTGCTTTACTTTGTATGCCTAACTTTGTAAAATATATCAACTCTCATTTAAGTAAATATGTACATCCTTTTAAAAAGTGACCTAAGACACTAAAAGTACCATTCTTCATCTATCAAAATTTGAAAACTGAAAATAGGCAAGGATAATAAAGATCCAGTGAATCTACCATTCTCAAACACTGTTAAATGGGGGTATAAATCACTACATTTCTGTAGTTCGTTGGCAGTATCTTTTTAAGATTCTTTAAAATGTGTTTTCCCTTTGATCTCTTGGCCTTTCTTTAAAAGGTCAACTTTAAAAAATAATAAGCCGGGCTCGGTGGCTCAGCCTGTAATCCCGCGCCTTTGGGAGGCTGAGGTGAGTGAATTGCCTGAGCCCGCGGGTTCGAGACCCGCCTGGGCAGCGAGACCTCATCTCTACAATAAATCAAAAAATCAGCCGGGCATAGTGGCGCATGCCTGTAATTCCGGCTACTCGGAAGGCTGAGGCGGAAGGATCGCCGGAGCCCAGCAGGCCGAGGCTGTGGTGGCCGGGAGCGGCCACTGCACTCCAGTCCGGGCGACAGAGTGAGACTCCAGCTCAAAATAATAATAATAATAATAATAATAATAATAATAATAAACCAGCCGGGCTTGGTGGCTCAGCCTGTAATCCCGCGTCTTTGGGAGGCTGAGGTGAGTGGATTGCCTGACCCCGCGGGTTCGAGACCCACCTGGGCAGGCGAGACCTCATCTCTACAATAAATCAAAAAATTAGCCAGGCGTGGTAGTGTGCACCTGTAGTTCCAGCTACTTGGAAGGCTGAGGCGGAAGGATCGCCGGAGCCCAGCAGGTCGAGGCTGCGGTGGCCGGGAGCGGTCACTGCACTTCAGTCTGGGCAACAGAGTGAGACTCCAACTCAAAAAAATAATAATAAATAATAATAATAAAAACCAGGCAAAAATCCTTCAGGTCCCCTGCCATTGTGGGAGCTTTTCTGTCCTCCCAAGAAATCCTGCTTTAAAAAAATAAAATAATAACAATAATAAAAGTCACTGAGGAAGACATTTAGCACAATGTTGAAAATAATATAAACATATTTAGAGAATGATTCGATATATCATATAACAACCTAGCAGGGGGTGATACTCCCGATTCTACATGGAGTTGCAGGAGGGCTCACCATGCCAGAATAAGCATTGCCAACAAAGACCAGAGAGAAGAATTTCATTCCCTGCCCCACATCCAGTGCAGCAGTTAACCACACCACCCACACCAGCAGCACTAGTAGAAACACCTAGCACTTCTCAGTCCTCTACCCAGAGGCAGAGGACAGTCAAGGCTCAGTATCTCTTGGCTCTCTCTCTACTCAGCAGCAAAGGACTATGCAGATCCAGTGTTTTCCAACTCCCCACTCAGCAGCAAAACAAGAAAATGGCCCAATGGAAGAGCTTTTTATCCCCATAGGCAATACCAGCGGAGACTGAATGGAAACTCAGGCAGCAGTATACATAGGGGGCCTGAGGGAGCACCCAGAGACCCATGGGCCCAGCATCTACCTCCCACTCTCCAGTTAGCAGCACCAGCCCTAGGGAAGTTCACTCTACTCCCATGGGACTGAATAAAAGCCCTAGCTGTGCCAGGTGAAAATTCAGATCAGAACAGCACTGCAAGGGCTCTAAAAATCAAATTATCATTGTAGCCATATCCCACAAAAGTAAAGCAGGCCCTATACCCAAAACCTAAACAGGGCAACTGCCTACTAAAATAGATTAATTAAGTAGGATCAAGAGTTCCCTAACATAATAATCAAAATGCTCAGGATATGGTGAAAGAAAAAAAAAATCACTCAAAGAACCAAAAAAAAAAAATTTGATTAAGAAAAGAGAATTAACTGACCCCAATACCAAGACAAATCAGATGTTGAAATTATCTAACAAAAATGTTAAAGTAACAATCATAACAATGCTCCAGCACACAATTTGAAAGTCTTAAAACAAATGAAAGTTGGGCATGGTGGCTCACACCTGTAATCCTAGCACTTTGGGAGGTGGAAGCAAGAGGACTGCCTGAGTACAGGGGTCCAAGACCAGACTGGGCAACGTGGCAAGACCTCATCTCTACAGTAAATCAAGTTGGCTAGGCATGGTGGTATACACCTATAGTTCCAGCTACTTGGAAGGCTAAGGTGGAAGGATTGCTTGAGCCCAGCAGGTCAAGACTACGGTGGCCATGAGCACGCCACTGCACTACAGCCTGGGTGACAGAGTGAGACTCCAACTAAAAAAAAAAAAAAAAAAAAAAAAACGAAAAGCAAAAGTCTCAGCCACTAAATAAATTATAAACAGGAACCAAATGAAAACTATAGAACTTAAAAATTATAACTAAAATTTTAAAAATCAATGAATAAGTTCTATAGAATAGAGATGTTAGAGGATAGACTCAGTGAACTTGAAAACAAATCAAAATAATTTATTGAATTTGAACCAAAAAAGAATCAGGCTGAAAAATAAAAATAAATGAATTAGCCCAAGGGGTAATGGTACAAAAACCAAAGATCTAACATTCGTATCCTTGATTTCCAAAACAAGAGGAGAAAAGGCATGGGGTTTAAAAGGTATCCAAAGAAATCATGGCAGAAAACTCCCCAAATTTGGTGAAAGATGAAAACCTATAGATGCAAGAAGCATGAAAACCCCAAAAAGGAAAAATTCAAAGAAAGTCACATTAAGACATCATAATTAAATTTCTAAAAAGAACGATAAAGAAAAATTATTGAAAGTGGCCAGAGAAAAACAATGTATTACCTATAGGTCAACATTAATTCAAAGAAGAGATTTCTCATCTATAACAATGAAGATCAGTATTAAGTAGCACAACATCTTTCAAGTACTTGAAAAAAAAACACAACAACTCATTCATAAGCAGAATTTGAACAATTATCTTAATACTATAAGAAAGGGATTGGCAGTAGTGGGAAACTGCCACTGGAAAGGTAGTAGGATTGGCAGTAAAGGGAAACTGCCAGGAGAGGGAGGGGCACACCTCATAAACAAGGGTACCTACATAATGAACATTTGTATACCTAACCCTGAGTTGTACCCTACGTTATTTAAAAAATCAAATTTTAAAAAAAAAAGCATATCCAGAAAATTTTTTAAAAAACCAAAAATCCTATCAACTGTGAATTATTACACCCAGCAAAACTACCCTTCAGAAATGAAGGTAAGAAAGATATTCTCAGATGAAGGAAAATCAAATCCAGGTCCTAAATAGACTTGGATAATACAGAATCCATCACCATCTGAATTCTTGTCATGTCTACTAAATAAATGATGTAGACAAAAGTACTTGAATCACGAAATGTTTAAAAACTGTTAAAATGTTGTTCATTTAAATTTCATCAAAAGAGCTTTAATTAAAAAAAATTATTTTATAAAGAACTTTTAGTAATTTAGGAAAATACTGAAGATATAATGTTAAATTTAAAAAGCAACAGCACAGATTGATCCGGGCACGGTGGCTCATGCCTATAATCCTAGCACTCTGGGAGGCTGAGGTGAGAGGACAGCCTGAGCCCACAAGTTCAAGACCAGCCCAGGCAACTTGGTGAGACCTCATCTCCTCAATAAATAAAAAAATTAGCCAGATGTGGTGGTGTGTGCCTGTAGTTCTAGCTACTTTGAAGGCTGAGGCAGAAGAATCATAGTAGGTTGAGGTTGTGACGGCTGTGAGCGTGCCACTATACTCCAGCCTGGGAGACAGAGTGAAACTCCAACTCAAAAAAAAAAGAAGAAGCAACAGACAAAATTATATACATTGTTTTAAATATTTTTAAGCATGTAAAAGAAAATGAAATGAAACATTCTAAAATATAAGCAGACCTTGAACAACTATCGTAATGCTATAAGAAAAGGATTGGCAGTAGCAGGCTGAAACTGCAGGGGACTGGGGGGCAGAGAGGCAGGATTGGCAGTAGTGGGAATCTGCCTGGGGAAGGGGGGTATACCTCATCAACAAGGGTGCCTGCATAATGAACATTTGTATACCTAACCCTGAATTGTACCCCACATCTTTAAAATGAAAAACAAAAAAATTTTTTTAAATGTAATTAGTAATTGTCTCCTGGTAAGAAATTAATATTTCCTGTTTTTGTATTTTCCAACTTCACTAAAGTACTAATTACCTTTTAAGTACTTACTAGCTTTGTAATTAAAACGCTAGCAACAATGTACTAAAACAAGTGATACAAAGAGTTATGATAATACTCAGATCACGATTCATTACAGAAAAGAACGGGAATACCTTCAATGAGATGAAATAGCACAAGAGTTGTCTTTCACATACCTGTGAATCTGTCCATTTTTATGCAGGTATTCCAACCCTTCTAGTACTTCCCGGAGTATTGTAGCAATGGTAGGTTCATCTAGGACTCCACTTTTGTGCTCCCCCTTTGCCACAATGTGCTTAATAATATCCAGAACAGAACCTGAAAACAGAAGACAGTGTTTTCTAAAAATTTTTAAAACATTTAATATGATTCAGCTCCATTTTGGAACTAAAGCACATGTGAACTTTTTCATAAACTAAATTTTGTAGGAAAGAAAAAACAGCAAATATAAGAAAATATAAAAATTTTAAATTAGTAATTTTTTTTTTTTTTTAGTTGGAGTCTCACTCCATTGCTCAGGCTGGAGAACAGTAGCACGCTCACAGCCACCCCAGTGTCAACCTGAAGGGCTCAGGCGATCCTTCCGCGTCAGCTTTCCAAGTAGCGGGAACTACAGGCGCATGCCTAGCTAATTTTTTTATTTATTGTAGAGACAAGGTCTCACCAAGTTGCCTAGGCTGGTCTCAAACTCATGGGCTCAGGCGATCCCCTCACCTCGGCTTCCCAAAATGCTGGGATTATAGGCTTACGCCACTGCACCCGGCCCTTAAATTAATAATTTTAAACACTCCAATCTAAAACAGAAAGTAGTTTGCTAATATCCAAATAGTACGCTATGCCAGCATCTCCTTTAGACTTCTAATAAGAATTTGGAAGACGTAGTAGAGGATATTTAATAACCCTTGAAGAATCCCTAGGTAAACTATGCCTGTCAATAATACTACAGTAAAATATAACACAAAACAATGTAGGCTTCTAACGCCAAATTTGAATATGCAGTGTTGTATGATGGAAGATATAAAAACACACTTGAAATGCAAATCAAACCAGGGGCAAAATTCTTGGAAAACAAAGATCACATATATATACAAACTAACTTAAAGGATAAATTATATTCAGATTAAATTACAGAAATATAAATAAAAGAGGTAAGGCAAAGACAAATATAAAAAGAATAAAATACAGTAGTTTTCTTTAAATAACAGTCCAGATGTATTATCAATCCTACTCTTCCCAGTATAGAAAATAATGCTCTTAGGCCAGGTGCAGTGGCTCACGCCTATAATCCCAGCACTTTGGGAGGCTGAGGTGAGAGGATTGATTGCCTGAGCCCACAAGTTCAAGAACAGCCTGGAATACTTGGCAAGACCTCATCTCAACCACAAATCAAAATATTGGCTGGCCATGGTGACGCATGACTGTAGTTCCAGCTACTTGGAAGGTTGAGGCAGAAGGATCACCTGAGCCCAGCAGGTCGAGGCTGCAGTAGCCATGAGCTTGCCACTGTACTCCAGCCTGGGTGACAGTGAGACTCTGACTCAAAAAAAGAAAAGAAAAGAATGCTCTCACTTAAAGCCTAAGGTGCAAGGGAGGAAAGGACACCATACAGTAATTAAAATCACAGAATGCTGACTACCAAAATTGATATTTTTTGTTTGTTTTTGAGAGACAGGGTCTTACTCTGTCACTTAGGCTGGAGTGCAGTGGCATGATCGCAGTTCACTAAACCCTCTAAATCCTGGGTTCAAACAATCTCTCCGTCTCAGCTTCCCAGGTAGCTAGGACTAGGTGTGTACCACTACACCTAGTTAGTTTTTTGTAGAGACAGGGCCTCACTATGTTGCCCAGACTGATCTCAAACTCCTGGTCTCAAGCTAACCTCCTGCCTCAGTCTCCCAGAGTGCTGGGATTATAGGCGTGAATCATAGCACCCAGCCCAAAACTAATGATTATAATCAACATAAACTCAGTAGAAATGCATAAGATTTGTGGCAGCACAATGGTCCATTAAAGATCATAGAATAAATAAATAATAAAAACAATCTTCAATATTAGCAACTGTGCCAAGAAGTTTGGAGCACAACATGAACTGCACTGAAAGTATTAAATACCCATTTCTTGGCATAAGACCTCAATGATCAAGGTTAAAGTCACAACAATCATGTATACAATCCTGTTAAAAACTTGCCCTACTGGGTACTTTTACTTCACAACTTAAAAAGAAAAAAAAGTATTTCCAAATAAATGGGAAGAAGTAGTCTAGATGGAATTCTCAAAAACACAGAGAAATGAATACAACTTATTTTAGCTCCTACTTAATATTGACTGACTTGGTTGATAAAAAAGGCATAAATCCATAAAAGAGAATAAGAAAGATAACAGAAGCGATACAGCAACAATATTCTGGAACATGAAAAGCAGAAAAATAAGGTGTAACTGACCGAGCAGAGTGGAAAAATCTGAACTTCAGCGCCTACACAGGATGGGTTTTCTTCAAGGTAGGAAAAAGTGATCCCTACCTAGAGCTCCAGAAAAGCTAAGACATATACACACCAAGTACCATCTAAGGGGAAATGAATGGGAAGTAAAAAAAAGGGTTGAAAACAGTAAAACTGGCTCAAGTCCAGATAAGGAAGAATGAGATTCCCAGATCCCTCCCCCCTGGAAACTAGCTGACTATCAATCCCCATTTCCAGTAGGAGACAGGCAGTTTAGTCTCTGGAAACAATGAACCCAGGCTCCAGATCCCACAGTTTTCCCAAACATATTTATTACATTGTTCTTTCCCTTCGCCATTGCTGGTATTTGCAAGTTTGAGATCCAGAAGGGGAGAGGCCAAGGGAGAAGTCTGCTGCTTATTTAACCACAAATTAATCCTCAAAGTAAAGTGATTATACCAATGGACCACAGGTTTCAATCTTCCAGGAAATCCAGGCCACATAAGTACTGCATAGTTAGAAGACATCCATATAAACACTGACCAAGGTCCATGTTTGCAACTTAAAGAATGCCTAAAATAAGAAATGTAAAGGGAAAAATTCCTACTGGCAATTAATACAATTTAATTATTTAACAATTAAGCCTATTATAATATGCAAAATCTAGGACTGGGTGCTACAGAATATAACAAGATATTAATGACATGATTGATGACTTTAAGAGAACGTCTAGTCTGCTAGACCAAAGAAATGGAGCAACAGAGATCTTTGGGTACATAAAAAGTTACTAGATCTGCAAAGAGTTTGAAGCAGGAGCTCCTTTGCAAAACTTCAGAAGATTTTCATTGATTTCATATCATCCAATGATCAACAGAAAATTAAAGCAATGCATATCTCCTATCTTCTATATCCAGAACAGACATTCCAAAAAAAATTCATATAAAAAAAACCCCTCTCTCTTCCTCAGCATTCAGTCTCCTCCCAACAATATAACTTTTACAGGTGGAGGGATCATCATGCTATTAAGATTTTCACCTTTAACTGACAGATATTGGTACTGAAAGGTCCCCCTTATCCATTTGATTTCCTCAGCTTCTTGTAGCCTCTAACTCAAGGATAGTGC
Source organism: Carlito syrichta (assembly GCF_000164805.1). Lineage (NCBI taxonomy): Eukaryota > Metazoa > Chordata > Mammalia > Primates > Tarsiidae > Carlito > Carlito syrichta. Next base: position 376,360 of record NW_007254492.1, on the reverse strand, counting down.
TTACACACCTCCCTCCTCAGACATCAGAAGAATATGCTAAGCAAAAGGAGACAGTAGATTATCACCAAATGACTCAATACCTAAAGAAAAGTAGGAATAACAAGGAACAGTTATAACAGAGTATACAGTATTATATCCTCAGGTACAATTTAGAAGGAAATATTCTACAGGGATAATCAGTTCTCTAACTTTAACACATGGCGGAATTATCTGGCAAGCTAGTATAAAATGCAGATAACCAAGATCTACAGCTTGACATTCAAGAGATCTAAGGGAAGGCCCAAGAAGCTTCCTTTTATTTTTATTTTTTAATTTTTTTTATTTTTTGAGTTGGAGTCTCACTCTGTCGCTCAGGCTAGAGTACAGTGGCATGTTCATTGCCACCGCTGCCTCAACCTGCTGGGCTCAAGCAGCAGTCTTCTACCTCAACCTTTCAAGTAGCAGGAACTACAGGTGCACGCCACCATGCCTTTTTTTTTTTATTGTAGAGATGAGGTATCGCCAAGTTGCCCAGGCTCGTCTCGAACCCACAGATTCAGGCAATCCTCTTGTCTCAGCCTCCCAAATTGCTAGGATTACAGACTTGAGCCACAGCCAAGAAGCTCCATTTTAAAAGGAATTGAACAACCTAGGAACTCTGATAAAAAGGTCTCTGCTAAAATCCAAGCATTTCTCAGCATAAAAAGCAAATAAATCAAATAATGAAAAACAAAAGAATTAGTTACATATTTTGTAACAAAGCAAAAAACTTAAATGTAGATCACCCATTCCCAAAAAACAATCCCTTGTCAGACTTATAGCCTGTGGCACAGAATACTTAAAAAGCAATGCAAAACTAACTATCCAAGAAACTCATTACTGTATATCAAAATAGTGACAAAGTAGTGAAGCAGCTGCTGGCTTAAAACACTTGTTAAATCTGACAATTATAGTTTAGTCAAATTAAATTACTCGGTCAACCTGTTAATTTCCTCAGATTACTCATATGAAAAGACATTCTTGGAATACAAAATCAACTCATTCAACTTATAGTATCCGTACTGAGAAGTGTTTTGTTTTTTGTTTTTGTTTTTTTGAGTTGGAGTCTCACTCTTGTCATCCAGACTAGAGTGCAGTGGCACACTCACAGTCTCCACAGCCTCAATCTGCTGGGCTCAGGCGATCCTTCTGCCTCAGCCTTCCACGTAGCTGCAACTACAGACGCACGCCACCACGCCTGGCTAGTTTTTGTGATTTTTATTGTAGAGACGAGGTCTCATCAAGCTGCCCAAGCTGGTCTTGAAACCCAGGGCTCAGGCAATCCTCTCACCTCGGCTTCCCAAAGTGCTGAGATTACAGGCTGAGCCACCATGCCTGGCCTTGAGAGTTTTAATCAATTTTTGGTCACTAAGGTTTTTTGCCTTCCTCAACTACAAAAGGTTTGAAAGTGGTCAAAATTTGCTTAATCTGAGTATTCCGTTTCAGATCAAAAGACACAGCAGGAATTTAAAAATTTTCCCAAGCTGGTCACTATTAATATCAGATATTTGACCTGGGTCCTGCACAGATCAAGGAAGTCCTCATGGATTTCATCTCTTAGAAGATGACAAAGTTGAAGGCATCCCTAAACAACTACCTAAGACAGTGAATTTAAATTAGATCTCTGCATATCCACACTTACTTCCTTTTAAGTACTACAGGTGCCTCTTTTTTCCTCTCAGAAGTTCTCTTAATTACCTTGACTTCTACAAATCTTAACACTGCAGTTTGGTGCTAATAAATTATGGAAACAATTATTTTGAACAAAAGTGCTTAGAATTTCTAAAGTTTAAGTTCCTAAATCTCAACATTCAACATCAGGGTTTTAATTAGCAAAAGAATATTAGAGTTAGGAGGAAGCATTATGAAATGATTATAATATTGACACACAAACTTATTTTAACCATGATGTCCACCTGGTTGATGGGTTTTAGAGTGACAGTTACTATTCATTTTATGCTTTAATTGGCCTAATAAATTCTACATCCGGCCAGACTTGGCGGCTAAAGCCTGTAATCCCAACAGTTTGAGAGGCAGAGGCAAAAGGATTGCCTGAACCCAGGGGTTCAAGACCAGCCTGGACAACTTAGCGAGACCTCGTCTCTATAAGAAATCAAAAAAATTAGCTGGGCGTGGTAGCATGCGCCTATAGTTCCAGCTAGTTGGAAGGCTGAGGTGGAAGAATGGTCTGAGCCCAGCAGGTCGAGGCTGCGGTGGCCATGAGCGTGCCACTACACTCCAGCCTGGGTGACAGAGTGAGACTCGAACTCAAAAAAAAAAATAAAATAAAATAAATAAATTCTATATCAGTGCAGGGTTGTTAAATAAAAAATGTGATTCTGTTTTAAATATTTTGGCTGAAAAACTTGATGTGAAGGAATACTCCCTATATATTTCTGTTAAGGCTGGTTATTTCTATTTTTTAACTATTTAAAGGGGGTCCCTGTTTATTAGTAAGTTCACCCAGTGGTCCTCTTCTCTCATGCTCTCTGCTCCAGCTGTGAATGCCAGTTTTCAAGACACACCACACTCCTCAGTCCTGCCTCCCTCCCCTTTTCTATTCCCTCTACCTAGATCATATCACCTATCCTTCCCCTAACACTAATTTCACCTGGCTAATTATGACTTATTCTTATTCTTTAGGTCTGAGCTGGACATCACCTCCTGAGGGAAGGCTTTGTTGACCTCACCACAACCATTCTCCCTCAATAAGGTTAGGTTCTCCTGGAACTTGTTCCTATGGCACCTGATTATTTCTTCATGGAAGTTTAATAACTTTTTTTCATTAGCTATAAGACCCATGAGAGAAAACAACTGAGTTTTATTCACCAATGTACCGGTGATCAATAAGTATTTGATGAATAGCATTTTAATTGGGCTATAATCCTGGCACAGCCTTCCTCCTAGCTTTTAAGCTGTGCTTAGTTCTAGCTTCTGTTTTCTAAATATTGCTAACGTATCTCTTCAGTTTAAATGTTTACTTTATGAAAACAAAAGCAAGACTTAATTTTCCTAAAAAATGATGCAAATTTTTTCATTTTTGGTTTTGTGTTTTTTTTGGGTTTGAGTTGGGAGTTTCACCCTGGCTCCTAGGTTGGAGTACAGTGGCATGATAAGGACTCATCACAGCCTCGACCTCCTGGGTTTAGGCAATACTGCCTCAGCCTTCTGAGTAGCTGGGACCACAAAAACGCACCACCACACCTGCTAATTTTTTGGTTTTTTGTGAAGACAAGTTCTCACTATGTTGCCCAGGTTGGCCTTGAACTTCTGAGGTTCAAGCAATTCTCCCTTCTCGGCCTCCCAAAGTGCTGGAATTATAGGCATGAGTCACCTCATCCGGCAAAATTTTTAATATTTAAAAGGTTTAGATGTAATGATTATGTTGATTTATAAAAATATAAAAAATTATAAAAAGTTATTACTGGAACATGTTTGAAAATTATCCTTCAGCAAACCTCTAAGTGCTAAGGCAGAAAAACTGAGCACTGTCTCAGGAAACCTAAGAAGAGGAGGGACAAAGAGCTACATTTAAAACACATCCCACCCATCTACATGTCCTGCTCCTTCCATGGGCAGGACATACTCACTGAGAGAGGAATAGAAATTCTTTTTAAAAAGTCATTCTGTTTAAAAGTAGCAGAAAGGATGGGCCAGCATACAGGTATGTATGAGAGAGTTAAGCAAACAGTGTATTCCTATTCATGAGAGGACTTTTTTGCAAAACATCAAAAACTCTGTATCACACATTTTTGTAAATTGCAAATAAAGAAAATTATACTATAGGTGATCAATAACGAAAGACACATTATTACCTAATATTCTCATATCTCTCCATACTGAAAGAACCATGCTTGACCACCATCTTGGAAGGTGGTTGGTGTTAGCAAGGCTTCCAACCATCATATGAACAGGGCCTTTAACAAAGCAATCCAGTTCTCCAGTGTGTCACTAATGGGATTGAAACAAAAAGGTGATTCTGGCTACACTGAAAAGCATCAAATAGCAAGGGGTTATTACGATTAATGACTAAAATTTCTTGTGCACTTATTACATCTCAGCACAGTGGTGGATGCTTTACATATATCATCTTATCTACTCCTCACCAATTCCCTGAAATGCAGAAAGGTTTATCCCATTTAACAAACAAGTAAAAAGGCTCAGAGAGTTGAAACAGTTTTCCCAATGACACACAATTGCTAAGTAGGAAAGTTGAAATTTAATTCTAAAGCCTATGCTTTTTCCTTTACAGCCTCTTTGGGAAGGTAAGGTGTTCTGTGAGGTGCAGCATTAAAATTGCAAACTAAACAAATATGGATTCTCTTTTCTGTAACTCTACATTCTAAAATAAAAAAATCAAACTCCTAGAAAACACATATGCAAACAAAAACTAAGGAGCATAGTGATGAGGAGGCTGGGGTAGCTCCATTGCTCACTAGTCCTACCAGTCTTGCCAGATGATATCCATGTCTTGGCAAAATGACTGATTTACTACATGGCATGGGCCTTCGGGTAACCATAACAAAATGTTCGATCGCCACATGCCAAGGGTCCATTGCTTGCAATCAGCAATATTTATATTTTATTGTAAGAATAAAGTAAAAATAATTATACATATATTGCAGGATAAAGCACATAAGTAATAAAAATCTGATATTAAACATGAATTGGAAATATTAATGTCAAATTATAATTAATCTTTAATATACTATATTTCCAAACTACAGGAGCATTGACACTGTAGTAGCGATGAGCACCCTAAGCATTCAAGTTATGCTTTCTATATACCATTCCCCAGTTTAAAAAAATAAATAAAAGTTCATTAGAGTACTAGCTGATTCTGGGTCTGGGAAAAGAAAGATAATCGTGAAACTAGGAAATCTTAAATGAAAAAGCAAGGACATAATCAAAGATTGATAAGTCCATATTAAAAGGTCACAAGAATGACCTTTAAGGTATACCCACTGACAAAATTTTGGACAACCTAAGTATCAAAATAAATAGATATAAATGATTGAAAAACACTGAAAAATTCCTGAGTCTAAGATAATTGAAAAAGCGAAGGTCCTACCTAATTAGAAAGAAAAAAAAAAAACTGATTTACTACCACTGAAGGTAATTATTGGAACTTTTTACTCTGAAAATTGGTCCTTCAAAAAAAAAAAAAATCTCTATCCTGCTTTTTTAGCAGGAACTACAGTATAGATTAACCAAATGGCCCTAGTTGATAAGACAAAGTTCCTCTTCACAGAAGAATGTCAGTTTATAAATGTAAAAGAAATGATGTAATTAAGAAAAATCACCATTTTACAATCCCTGATGAAATAATTGATTCAAACAAGGATTGCTAATGAATGCCAAAATCATTAGATGAGAGACTTATAGGGAACTGGATACTCACTGTGCCAAAGTATCATCTCACAGATTACTTGCTAGCTGCAAATGGGAAAATGTTAACTTTCCCTTGGAAAGGCCTAACTGTCATATTCTTAAGCAAATACAATTAACAACGCTATTAAAGATAAAATCAGATAGCAAATATTTCCTGATGTGATGCAATAGGAAGTACATAGTATCACAAGTACTCTGCCCAAAAATACTTAAATTTAAATCAAGCCTTTAGATCCAATATTCAATATGCAAAAAACAGAGGAATATAGACTAAGTTAAATATCACGAAGAAAAAATAACCAGATAAATCCAGGATATGGGACATTCTACCAAGGTAACTGAACCATACCCTTCAATAAGTTTACGTCACGGAAGGGAAGAAGGGATAGAGAACTATCCTAAATTAAGAGAAACCTAAGAGGCATGATACCAGATGCAGTGTATGAAACTGTCTCAGCTCATATATTAGCATCTTCAGCAAATATTGTATTTTCAGTATCTCCTCAAGTACAAATGTCCATGAAAACAAAATCAGGATAGAAAGAAGGAAACTGTTATTAACATGTCAAACTATGGAGCCTGGTGTTTCATTGTCTACTACTCACCTCCACTTAGCAGCTTCATGACTAGCCACAGCTCATCTTTTACCACAAAGGATGTGTAGTAAGACACAATATTAGGATGATGGCACTGGCTCATGGCTTGAATTTCTTTCTACAAAGAAGAGAAAACACGATCATTCGTTATATGCAAGCCTGAAACAAACGCTGCAAGTCAGCAAATCCAGGTTTGGGAATTTCAAGACTCTGCACAATCTTTCTGGGACCTCCACGGTTTTGATCTCTTCAAGAATGGTGAAACCACAGTCAGGCAGAGTGGCTCACGCCTATAATCCCAGCACTTTGAGAGGCCGAGGCAAGAGGACTGTTGGAGCTCAGGAGCTTGAGACCAGTCTGGGCAATATAGTAAGAACTTGTCTCCACAAAAATAAAAGCTGGGTGTGGTGGTATACGCCTATAGTCCAAGTTATTCAGGAGGCTAAGGTGGGAGGATCACTTGAGTCTAGAAATTCGAGACTGTGGTGAGCTGTCATTGTGTCACTGCTCTCCAGTCTGGATGACAGTGAGACACCAACTCAAAAAAAAAGGTTAAAACAACAAAAAATAAATAAATAAACAAACAAATACTTTGTTTCCCTCCATCCATTCTGACTCCACTCATTACACTAGTAATCTTTGAAACTAGAAACATGCACAATATCACACCCTGGCACAGCACCATAAGAGGCCTCTATCGGAAACATATTTTGCTTCAAGTTGCCCTTGAATAACCACACTGGGTAATCTGGTTTTAAAGCTACAGAGGATAATTACTAATATACAGAGTATGGGTTTTTTGTGTGTTTGCGTAGGATTTTTTTTGCAGAATATTACTTCATCCCATTTTTGTGAAATGCTTAGCAATTCTCACACTAAAGAGGAACAAATGGAAATAGGACAAGATCATAAACTAAATCCAGAGTAGAAACCTGAGCCAAAAGTCTAGGCTTACTCTATCTCAGTTAATGAATAAATGCCTTACAAAGCCCTATGTGATTAGGCCCTGTTTATCTCATTGGTCTCATTCCTATCTCCCTTCATACCCCAGGCCTATGATCCAGCCACAGAAAATTTTGAGTGAGTCACACTTCTTCTAACTACGGACATTTAAACCTATTATTCCCTCTGCCTCCAATATTCTCTTTCTATCATTTTTGCCTAGTTAACTCCAATTCTTGCTTCTGATCTCAATCCAGGTATCATTTCCTCCAGTTTCCCAGGTTGAGTTAGGTACCCCTTTTCTTAGTTTCCAAATATCCTGTATATCTCTTTCTACACCATGGCACATAGTGTATTAGATAGTACATCGCATGCTTATCTGTCCATCTCTCTCAGCTAGACTGAAAGCTTCATGAAGGTAAGTAATTAAAAGCAGATTCCCAATCATGTGAACTTATCTTACTATACTGTGACTGCCTATTTATTTTCGCATCCCCCTTAACATTGTATGCTCAATAAGAACTAAGACTCTGTTTGGCATTTATCATTTGCCTGGCACACAGAACACCTTCAGTAAATATCTGCTGAATGAATGAAATACTACAACACTTTATACAGCTTTTCACTTACCCTGTGCCCCGGATATTTGTTCAATAATATCATGCTGTCTAAAAAGTTATAAAAGCTGTCCATAATCTCTGATTCATAAGAATCTCATCTTCTCTACAGGAATGTAAATTCCTTATGGCAAGGACCTTATTTATATACTTTGTAACCCCCAAGAGTCACTGGCACAGTCTTCTATACTAAAAGCAAAGTAAATATAAAAGACAAGGAAGAAGGAACTAAAATAAGCACCTGCCTATTGACACAGTTTTATATAGGATTTAAGGGATAAGATATGTACATATAAGAGGGAGCAGGTAAGACAGCATGTATGTACCAAATGAGAAGATATTAAATTACAAGAATCCATAGGAAAGAATAATTAAGGTAGGCTAGTGATATCAAAGAAGCCTTTACAGATAAGGTGGGAATACAGAACGTAGGAGAAATTACAATAGGACAACATGACAGGCACATATGATTTTTTAAATGATGAAATATAGGCCGGGCATGGTGGCTCATGCCTGTAATCCCAGCACATTGGGAGGCCAAGGTAAGAGGTTCACTTGAGCCCAGGAGTCCAAGATCAGCCTGGGCAACATAGTGAGACCTCATCTTTAAATTAAAAAAAAAAGGTCAGGCACAGTGGCTCATGCCTATAATACCAATACTTTGGGAAGTTGAAGTGAGAAGATTGCCTGAGCCCAGGGATTCAAGACCAGCCTGGGCAACTTGGTGAGCTCTCATCTCTACAATAATAATAAAAAAAATAGCCAGGTGTGGTGGCGCATGCCTTATATAGTTCCAGCTACTCGGAAAGCTGAGGCGGAAGGATAGTCTGAGCCCAGCAGGTTGATGCTGTGGTGCCTGTGAGCCTGCCACTGCACTCCAGCCTGGGCAACAGAGTAAGACTCCAACTCAAAAAAAAAAAAAAATTAAATGATAAAATATGTAAGACATATTTAGTATACAATGAGTAAACCTGTCTAGGATAAGTAGTTCATGTTTTCAGCAGGTATTTATTTACTAGGTGCCTACTATACCTACTACGTGCAGGTACTTCACCACCATGATGAATCCTCATGAAACTTATAGTCTGGTAAAGAAGTTAGACACATACTAATCTATGACAGAATGATAAACAGTTTGACAGGAGAAGTACCAGACACTACATGATTTCACTGGAGAGACACACTAACAAAAAAAATAAGAGTCATAATCACAGAAGGCTTCGAAGTTTTACTTCATTAACACTGAAAGAGGAAAGTTTTTAAGGTTTTGATTGTTTAATTACTTGGGACTAAATCATAAAGGACTTTGCAAGTATGTTAAAGAATATAGCCTTCATCCCAACAGCAACAGAAAGACATCAAAAATTGAACTATATGTACATTTTCATAAAACAGTCTGCTGCAATGCAGAAAATAAATGAAGAAGACAAGAACAGAGGCAAGGACTCCATTTAGGCTACTGCCACCATGTGGGTTAGAGATGATGGAGAAATGATAGTTAATATGTCAGTTCTGGTAACTGTATTATGGTTATGTTAGTATTAGGGAAGTTGGGTGAATAGCATATGGGAAATCTTGGCAGTACTTTTGCAACTCTTCCATAAGTTTAAAGCTATCTCAAATAAAAACCTTAAAAAGTGAATGGCAGTATAAATGAAAAAAAAGAGAAGAGTCAAAAAATAATAGTTAAAAAGTATAAACAATAGGATTTGGTGACTGACTAATGGCAGAGGTAAGGGAGAGGGAAATCACATGGGAGAGTAAGAATTAGTGCAAAAAGTTAGAGTCAAATTGTGGAAGGTCTTAACTGCTAAGCTAGGGGCTTAACATTTAAGTTCTAACCTTAAAAGGAGGTACTACAAAGGGTTTTCTAACAAGAGACTATCAAAGAACCACAAAATTCAAAGATGAAAAGGGCCTTAAATATTCCTTTTCTTCCCTTCTATTCCCTTAAAAGGGGGCAGGGAATCTTCTTCTACATTAACTCTCATTAGAATTAGCCTCTTCTCCTTCCTTTCAAAAGAAAAACAAATATGCAAATAATTTGCAAAAATGGTAAATTCATTCTAATTTAAGTTTTCCAGCAGCTTTCTCAATACTTATCAAGCGAATTCTAGGTCTTCTATGAAATTGCTTTCTTGAAAGTCCTTTATTATCTGCTAGTGCCAGATTTTTGTTTGGACTTTTTAGTTCTCTACCTCAAGCTTTTTTATGTAATTTTATTTTTATTTTTATTTTTAGAGTTGGAGTCTCACTCTGTCACCCAGGCTGGAGTGCAGTGGCACACTCACAACCACTGCAGCCTCGACCTGCTGGGCTCAGGTGATCCTTCTACCCCAGCCTTCCAAGTAGCTGGAACTATAGGCATGTACCACCACACCCAGCTAATTTTCTGATTTACTGTAGAGACGAGTTTTCATCAAGTTGCCCAGGCTGATCTCGAACCCCTGGACTCAGGCAATCCTCTCACCTTGGCCTCCCAAGGTGCTGGGTTTACTGGCTTGAGCCACCGCACCCAACCAAGCTTTTTTTTTTAAATGGTGACTTTTCATTTTCATTCCTTCATGAACCTCACTCATGGTTACTACAATTTACTTTCTGGCTTTCTAATTAGCCAAAAATAGGCAGTTTTCCTCCATTTCACATAATTCAGTCAGTGCCCAAGAATAAAGAAAGAATATTATTCACAAAGGATAAACAACATAAAGTCTCTGCCTTCAAGGATTGCTCATTCTAATACTGACAAATTTTCCACCTAGGAAACCTATGTCTTTCTTCCTTTCCACTGTCACTGCCTGAATTTAGAGTCTCAATATCTCTCTGCATAGCCCAGTGTACCTCAAACTATGAGTTGTGACCTACATTTACTTAATGTGACCATTAAGTAAATTTAGTACATTTCATTTTTTAAAAAAGAAGAGGTGAGGCATGATAGCTCCCATCTGTAATTCCAGCACTTTGGGAGGTTGGGGTTGGAGCATGGTCTGAGCCCAGGAGTTTGAAACCAGCTTAGGCAACACAGCAAGACCTCGTCTCTACAAAAAATTTAAAAATTAGCCAGGCATCATGGTGCACGCCTGTAGTCCCAGCTACTTGGGAGGCTGAGATGGAAAGACTGTCTGAGCCCAGGAGGTTGAAGCTGTAGTAAACTATGATTAAGTCACGGCACTCCAGTCTGGGTGACAGAATAAGACCTTGACTCAAAGAGAAAAAAAAAAGAAGAAATAGGATAGAAAATGAGAGTACATTCCACATAATATCGTTAAGAACTGATTCATTAAAATAGTTTCAGTTATATTAACATTTATAAATCTATATCTCTAAAACAGGGTAATGATATATTGCAGATGTCTTAGTATAGGACATCATTTTAAAAGTTTTAAAGCTGTTGGTTGGACTACAGCAAAGCTTACTAATTAGTTTCTTTGCCTCTGAGCTCTTACTCCTGTGCAATTCACTCTGCCAACTGTGATGCACTTAATCTACTAGTATGGCTATAATAAAAAAGATGAACTATAACAAGTACTGGACACAGATGTAGAGAAATTGAAACCTTCAAACATTGCTGTTGAGAATGTAAAATGGTACAGCCACTTTGGACAACAGTTTGGCAGTTCTTCAAAAAGTTAAACACGGAGTTCCCAGATGCCAGCAATTCTACTCCTAGGTATACACTCAAGAGAACTGAAAATGTATGTACAGATAAAAACTTGCACACAGATGATCAGAGTAGCATTCATAAAAGCCAAAAAGTAGAAACAATCCAAATGTCTAACAACTGAAATGGATAAATAATGCATGATATATCTATAAAATGGAATGTTATTCAGCAATAAAACGGAATAAAGAACTGACATATGCTACAATATGAATGACCTTTGTAAATATACTAAGTGAAAGAAGCTAGATACAAAAGGCCACATATTTATGATTCCATTTATATGAAATATCCAGAATAGGCAAATGTATAAAGACAGACAGTAGACTAGTAACCAAGCATTGGGCTAGGGGTAAAGAAGAATGAAGAGTGGCTGTTGAAAGGAATGAAGTTTCTTTTTGGAGAGACAGTAGTGACAGCTGCACAACTCTGTGAATATAATAAAAGCCACAGCATTGTACGCTTTAAAAGGGTAAATTTTATGGTACATGAATTTATATCAGTAAAGCTGTTATTTAAAAAAATTATTACAGAACTAAAATTCCTAAAACTCACTTTAAAAAAAAAATCTTCAAAGACACTTCCCTCTATTCTCATAGCTACTACCATCATCCCCTATTGAATACAATCCCAGTTTTTTCACCTATTATTTCCTCTTTATGGCTTCCAAGTTCTCTGCTGTTCTTTCCCATTCTAAATTCCTACCTGGCAGGATTTCCATCTTCACCTGTTCAAAGTGTACCCAGCTCTGATGGCCCAGGCCACAAACATCTCCACAAAGTCCTCTTCAAAACCAGAAGCTCTCTGCCTCCTCTATACGTCTCTTCTGAGACATTTCACTCTCTGCCTTGTACAGCAGGCAAGAGTCTTAATTCTTGAACTAGTTTGCAAGACTCTTGATAGAGAAAGAAACATTTTAAGTCTCTTGAAGTCCCTCCCCCTCAGATGTTTGTCCAATAAAACTAGCCCTAGCATGTGCCAGAGAAGAAAAAAATTTCTAGATATCGCAGTGTGACTTTCTTAGAGAAAACCCTATGAACACAATCTTTGGAGATGATAAATGTAGTAAGATTTGATAGCTGATTTTCCCATCACACTTAGCAAAGGTCATCATACAAAAAATATCTGACATGAGAAAGGAGTAATACACTGCCTTCTCACTAACAACTGCCACACATGATACACACCTGTAAGTACATCAGTACTCTTTGGAGAACACAGAGCATCCTTTCTGCGTTATAATAAAAACAACATCACAACATCAAAAGTTTACTTGCTGATTGTATAGATTTTTTTAAGGCAAACTGAAGCATTTCATATCTCGAAAAAATAGAGCTCCTGGCACTTAGATCTCAATGTCTGATACAATAGGTCCTGATATCACAAATAAATCAAGCATTCTTTATATTCTTGATGTTTCTTCAGGGTATAGTGGGATCTTACCCGCTTGCCTCCTACTCCCCCCCAAAAAGTCAACTGTCTTAAACTTGCTTTACCAAAAGTTATTTCTCCTCTTTATTTATCTGCCAAGTATATACATACTATATTTGCAACATAAAGCCTACTGAAACATGTAGGCAAAATTTACAGATGTCTAACAATTTTTTTTCTTTTAACAAGATAAATCAAATTTGCATTCTTCTAAAAGTAAAGCCCTAGTGTAAGAATAAAAATATTGCTGTTGAGACCTCAAATGGTACTTGAAAAGAGATGTTTTTTCTACTTTTGAGTTAAGACTATAATCATTTTGTTAGTACTATATACTAAGTAGCGATAATAGACGAGTCAGAAAGACTTGATTTTTAATTCACCAGTATATGATTTACTTCCCTCATCTATAAAATGGAGCTACTATCCATCTCATAGAGATGTTTGTGAGGTTAGAATACACTTATGCACCTAGCATGGAGAGATGTTTGCTATTACTATCATTATATAAACTTAGTCAAGTTATTTAAATTCTGAGCCTCAATTTCTTGTTACAAAAATAGTAAATAATAAGACTTTCATTTATCTTTATACTATCCCTATGGACTACATACAACTGGAAAACGATATATATTCATAATGAGCTTCTCAAATTCCAGTCTTAATATGTAGGTTAAAATTTTTGTTTCTCTTTAAAGGAATTAGTTTGCAGTTTACAGACTTCTCTTATCATCACTGCAGTTGGAATGTACAAAGGGTGCGCTAAGGTATTGCTGGCATCTACAAATCCAAGATCTTCAAAGAGGATTTCAACCAGCATCTCCTTCCCAGTGTGGTTCTCTCACCAGAGATGGCTCAAAATCACTCCAGCAACCAAGTTCTTTAGCTCCTGCTCCTGCATTACCATCTTCTGAATAAATACATTTGTCTTATCTGCTGCAGGTTCAATTCATAATTTTATTTTACAAATGCAGAAAATGTATAATTTTAAAATTTAAAATGCATAATTTTTATAAAATTTATAATTTCCAATTATTCCCTAATAGTACATATGACACTAGAAATTAAATCCAACTTGGGACAGTGAAAAAATTTCTGGATGGGCAAATCATCCCAGTCTTAATCAGTAGCTATATATAACCTTAGATAAATTACTCAATAAAATAATCATATTACTTCATATTTGTATAACAGTTTACAGTTTTCTTTTCTTTTCTTTTTTTTATTTTTTTGAGTTGGAGTCTCACTGGGTCGCCCAGACTGGAGTGCAGTGGCCGCTCCCGGCCACCACCACCTCGCCTGCTGGGCTCCGGCGATCCTTCCGCCTCAACCTTCCAAGTAGCCAGAATTACAGGCGTGCGCTACCACGCCCGGCTGATTTTTTGATTTATTGTAGAGATGAGGTCTCGCTGCCCAGGCAGATCTCAAAGCCGCGGGCTCAGGCAATCCACTTACCTCAGCCTCCCAAAGGCGTGGGATTACAGGCTGAGCCACCCAGCCGGGCTTGTTTACAGTTTTCAAATACTGTATCATGTGGTAGCCAAAGTTGGTATTACTATTTCCATTTTAAGCCAAAGAAACTGAAAATTTAAAACATTAAATGATTTTTTAAAACTATCTAATAAAACCATCCCTGTGTGGTTACATTTTAAGGCCAGGGAACACCTGTTACAGCAATGCTTGGGACTCCCCTTTCTCCTTCCTTTCCCTTGCCTTTGAAGAAGCCAAGGCATCCTAGGGGATCACTCTATCTCTCATCTTGCATCAATGGTCAGAATACAAGTTGATACTATGTTTCTAGGAAGCCAACCCCTTTTAAAGCATATTCCATTTGATCCAGGAATCACAATTCCATGATATTCTTTTAAGGGAACAGAGAAGCAAGCATTGTTTATAACTATAAAAAAAATAAGAAACAAGGTAATTATCCAATACCAGAGAACTGGCTAATAAATTGCAGTCTACCTCGTCAATGGAATACTATACACACATTGAAAACAACACTGATCCATATTTACAGATACAGAAAGATTTACATAATAAATTATTCAATGAAAAGAACAAGTATATGGATTACATTATCATTAAAACACAACATATTAAAATGTTCACAGTCCAAAAGCTTATATGGCAAATATTAATCTCAGAGTGAGAGGATAATAACTAATTTTTTCTTTCTACTCAACCAGGTTTACAACAACCATTATTAACAAAGAAATCACAAATCTTTTTTTAAAAAAGAAACAAAGCAAAAACTTCAAGTTATTTCCTACTCTAAGTTGAAAACAGAGGAGCATATCTCTCCATTTAAGAAATATGAAACATGCATACCAGGAGTTCATCCATGCTAGTTTGACATTTCTCAAGGTTTATTCGTTTGATTGCCACTTTCTCTTTTTTAGGGGCACAGTAAGCCGCTTGGACCACAGCAGTTGCTCCACTCCCTAAAAAAAATACATAAATGAGTAAATAAATGGATGAATATATAAAAGCATGACATTTCTAACTCCCACACAACTTAAACAAGAGAGGAGTAATTCTTATCTTGTTCCTACAGTGAGTAATAGCTGCAGAGAAGCATTCTAAAGTGTCAGTAAAAGCAAAAGCCTCAACAATTTCATATTTATTGCCAATAAAAGCAAAGCAAAAAAAAAACAACTTAAAATTATTATTGCCAATACCAATGCAAAAGAAAAAATTGTTAGGGTTCCAGTTCTAGAATATGATGGCATAGGCTCACATTTCCCTGCTCCTCTCCTCCAATATAAATAAATATCCCAAAAGTAATTCAACAGGCCACCATAAAAGCACTCTGAAAGGTAAAGACAGGTACACCAGTTAGGGACCTCCAGAAAGCACCACAGTGAGTTCACTGGACTTTCCTTTTATCTCCCACATATCTCAGACTGGATACCAGAGAGGACTGCACCTGGAACCATTAATAGGGAGGGAGGGATGAATGAATGGATGGATGGATGGATGGATGGATGGATGGACAGACGGACAGACAGACAGACAAATACAAGAAAAAAACTCTGTTTTCTGGCCAAAGAACTGTGAGCGGGGCAGTTCAGCAAAGACCTAGTAGGAAGACACATCCCCCAGTCCTCATCCAGGAAAATGGTGAACTCAGTCTACCACAGTATCAGCACCAGCAGGTTCTCCATTCCACACCTGAAACAGTGACAGGCCAGATTCACCACAGCAGCAGCCAAGTCCCTGTCACACACCTGTGGCAATGCCAAGTCAATCTGCCCTTAACAGAAGCCAAACTGAGGTCCCACACCCATCAGATAGCCCAGCTAGCACCTGCAGAGATGGAACAGGAGTTCCAGCAGTGCCAGAAGAATAAAGCAGAAGGAAATAGTATTGCAAGAGATCTGAAAGCTGAGTTATCATAGGAATTACACCTCACAAAAGTTAAGACAGGAGCTATACACTAAATCTAAATAGTGTAACTGCCCATAAGATAGAAGAATTAAATGGGGTCAAGAGTCTCAGTCAGGTATGGTGAACATGCTTGTTCTAATCCCAGATACTTGGGAGGCTGACACAGGAGTATCACTTCAGACCAAGACTTCAAGACCAGCCTAAGCAACATAATGAGAACTTGTCTCTAAAAGGGAAAAAAAAAAGAGTCTTCTAACATAATAATGTAAATATCCAGGACACACTTGAAAAAATGACATGTCTTCCAAAAACCAGGAAAAAACACACCTGAATAAGAAAAGACAATCATACTGATGCTGGCACCAAAATAAATCAGATGTTGGAATAATCTGACAGTAAATTTAAAGCAGTCATCATAAAAATGCTTCTACAAACAATTAGAAATTCTCTTGAAACAAGTAAAAAATAGAAAATCTCAGCAAAGAAGCAGAAGTTATTTTTTAAAGTAGCAAATGGAAATTATACAACTGAAACATGCAATTACCGAATAAAACATCTGTTGGACAGGCTCAGCAGTAGAGTGGAGATACTAGAGGATAAATTCAGTGAACTTGAGGAAAAGATCAATAATAGTTTACTCAATCTAAACAACAGAGAAAAAACAGACTGGAAAAAAGAACAGAGCCTTGGGGAACAATGGGAAAATGATAAAAGAACTAAAATCCAAATGTTAGGAAGAATAATGGCCTTCCCAGAGATGTACATGTTCCTAACCCTGAAACCTGTGAATATGCTACCTTACAGGCTAAGGATCTTGAGATGGGAAGATTATCCTCAATTGTCTGGGTGGGCCCAATGAAACCACAGGAGTCCTGATAAGTAAAAGAAGGAGGCAGGAGGGCCAGAGTCAGAGGAGAGGTGACAATGGAAGCAGAAGTCAGAGTTGTACAGGAAGAGCCAAGAAGAAACACTCAAACATGCCACAAGGATGAACCTTAAAAACATTGTTTTCATTACGATGAACCATGAAAACATGCTAAGTGAAGCCAGATACAAAAGTCCATATATAGTACAATTCCATTTGCATGAACTATACAGACTATGAAAATCCACAGAGGCAGAAAGTAGGTTAGTGGCTGCCAGGAACTGGAGGGAGGGAAAACAGGGAGTGCCAATAATAAGTACAGTTGACTCTTGAACAACACAGGTTTGAACCACTCAGATTCACTTATACATGGATTTTTGGACAAATGTGGACAGAATACAGTATTCACAGAATGAGAAGCCCACTTACACAGAAGACCAAGTTTTCACACATACAGGTTCTGCAAGTCAACTGTGAGACTTGAGTATATGCGGATTTGGGTATACTCAGGGTCCTTGGAACCATCCCCTGTCAGGTGGGCCTCCAAGGCTTGGGCACCACTTGTGGGGGTCTAGCCCCACAAGGGTTGTGAGATTTTTTGAAGGAGAGACAGATAGGCGAAGGACGAAGATAATATACTCGGACACTTGTTTTTTGAACAGATGACAATTTAATGTTAGTTAACACAGAGCTTTTATACCATTTGTAAAGGGATAAGACAAAGAAAATTTTTTTACGTATATATCTTTTAAAAGTTATTATTTAGTGGTCTTAGCAACAAACCAAGATTTTTATAAACATTTAGACAAGTCTTATTTATAAAGCCAACAATGATATTTTTAGTTTAATGTCTTGAATTATAGTTTTTGAAATGTCTCAAGAAAGTTTTTAAGTGTATATTTTTTTATGTGTTAGGAGTTTTTTTTATCTTAGGCTTTTATGACCTTCAGAGCCTTGTGATTGTCTCTCTTGTTTTGATGTCTTTGTTACTTTTCTCTTATTTTGTAGTGCTTGTTTCTAAAGAGAACTCAAAAGAGGTTTTTAGTAATGCTTTTTAGGCCCCCAAGGTTGCTTTCTGTATTTAGTTAATTATCATAAAAGTGTTTAATTAGTATATTATGAATTTAGTGAAAACCCACTCTATAAACGTTTACTTAAAATTTAACTAAAGAATTAAGTAAAAACCTTAACGATTAATCTTTATCCTAAGTCTGTGAAGACAGTGTTATAAATCACCTACATAACTCCTAGATAAGTGTTAGAACTTATAATGAGCTCATAATGAACTTACCATAAACTTGTACTTCTAAAAAACCTTATGTCTAAAAACACTAAGCTGTATAATTTTAAAATGGGAAAATGAACCATGACATTCTCAGGTTAGGTGTAGTACTTTGCACAAACATGTCATTTTCTTTTTTCACGACTGCACAGAATTTCTTCAGCCGCATCAAACAGCAAAGGTGGAAGACAGCAGGGCCTCAGCTTCCCCGGGCTCACCCTGCGGCCGGGGTCTTCAGCCCACCAGGACCCTGTCAATCAGGTGGACCTCCAAGGCTGGCTCCCAACACCCCTGCATATACCTAGGGATGAGTGTATAGAGTTTCTATTTGGAGTCATAGAAACATCCTTAAATTCAGCTGGGCATGGTGGCTCACACCTGTAATCCCAGCACTTTGAGAGACCAAGGCAGGAAGACTGCTTGAGCCCAGGAGTTGGAGACCAGGCTGGGCAACATAGTGAGATCTTGTCTCTACAAAAAAAAAATAATAATAACACAAAAATTAGCTGAGCATGGTGGTGTGCGCCTGCAGTCACAGCTACTTGGGAGACTGAAGCAGGAGGATCACCTGAGCCCAGGGGGTAGACGTGATGAGTTGGAAATGGGTTACTGCACTCCAGCCTGGGTGACAGAGTATGACCCTGTCTCAAAAACAAACAAACAAAAAACATTCTGGAATTAGTGGCAACAGTTATACAACTCTGTGAATTCACTGAACTGTACACGTTAAAAGGGTGGATTTACAGTATATAAATTATATCTCAATAAAGCTGTTATTTAAAAAATTCCCTCAAATGTGCCACTAAATTTCAAATATGAATGTGCTGTAAACATTAAAAATTGAAAATAATTTATATATGTAACTATATAATTGAACAGAATTTTGTGTTACATCTAAATCCATTTGAAAAATCTCAAATTAAAGCTACACAAACACAATGACAGTCAACACCAACATGGGTAAAAAACCCAAAGCACAATTAATAACAAACTAAGTAAAAACTTTGCACAAAACTTACGTAATGTAACATTAAAAATAAAATCCAACTTTTAAGGACACATTTAGCATTCAATACATTAAAAAATTCTGACAGCAGTTTAGCGACACTAACACATTACTTGATAAAAATTATCCACTATCAAAATAGTTTGCAGTTTATTAGCTTCTTGGCTGAGCTACCCTTATTATTCACATGAGTGTAGGACAGAGTTAGGCAAAAAGTTCCCTCCCTCTCACATCCCTTCCTCTCCTAATTATTTCTGCATAGAAGCCCTGAAGAAAGCTTAAAAACTTTCTCTTGCCTTCAGTGAGAGGCACTGCCTGACTCCTGGAAATATCAGGGAATAGACGGAAGTTAACCATGCAGGTCACATATCTGTTAAGAGGAGGCACATTCTTAAGTCACAGAAGACATAACGTAGCCTCTACAAGGTACCTGTGGTCCCAGATAATAGACATCTTCTAATATGTAGATGTGTTCACTGAGTCTTCATAATATTAATTTTCACAAACATACTATCTGGTGGCATTTTTTTAAAACCAGTATTTATGTTCAAACCAGTTATTGTATCCCTGGAGAATCCAACACTGACTAATTTACCTGAATAAACAAAACCTGAAATATATTAATGGCATGTCCTACATAAACCAAAACCATGCTGAGGTTAAAAACACAGATAAAGGAATATTTGATATTAGGGTTAGTGATTATTATTTTCTAGTTATTATTAAGCACAGAATCAATTTCACTAATAATGAAATACCAAACATAAGTATTACGAATCACAATTGTTTATATACTAAAAAATCTTTCACTCAAAGATTCACTCACTTAATGAACAAATCTCCCTACAAGCAAGATATTAAGTTCTGGTATGATTTAACAAATGGCCAAATGACAAGATGCTAATGTTTCCCATACCCAGTGATAAAAAGGGACTCGCAGGCTCCAGTCCTTCTACGCTAACAGTCACTTTCATCCATCTTCATATTATCTTCCCAACGCAAATGCCAAAACAATGTTCAGCAACTGAAAAACTAACATAAAGGATTATGGTAATGCAAAAAAAACTCATTGCTTTCAACAACACTAATCAGACTGATGATAGTCCTTCATTAGAAAAAAATGTACTTCACAGAAAACAGTAATTAATAATATAAATAAGATAGGAAAAATATCTAAAACTTTTATTCATAATTATTTTATCAATTCTCCAATATTTTACAAGAATCTCATAATATAGAAGAATTTGAGATAAAAATAAAAAAAATTTATCTCATCTTTAAGTCAGATTCTTCAATGCAGAGTTTTTTAAGCTACAATTTACTGGGTTTACCATCAGTTTTCTTGGTGTAAACAGAATCAAATAGAATTATATTGTGCACACAGTAAAAATAAATGTTATTTTGTAGAACTGTTACTTCAGTATAAACAAACATGCATGCATATGGGTAAAAGGAATGGTTCGGTCAAAGCATGAAAGCTACCTTCTCAATTCCCTCAACTAAACATTGGCCTAATATGAAGACTACTATAATGGAAAATTTAAAACAATTTCCAATAAAGCATCCGAATTCAGACTTGCACTCTTCTACTCTGGTGTGCATCCTCAGTGTCCCACTCCTACATCCTCACTCTGCCACTCTTCCTCCCTTTCTCTTTGCTAGTTCTTTAACTGCAATGTTAGTGTACATTACACACCAGAATGGATTAATGAGCAAAAATATGGATGAGCCTTCTCCTGAAATCCTTCAAACGGGTAACTCTACCTCTTTCAACAGAAAAAGAACTCCCCAAGCATGAGGGGAACTAAAAAAAAAAATTTTCAGTCTCTCTCCACTTTACTAGACCCAGAAATCTGAAAGCAAATGTAAAAAAAAAAAAAAAGGATATTATCTTTAACTATGAGGAAAAAATAAATCAAATGAATCAAATCAAATGAACATTCCCCTCCCCAATTTTTGGTCCAGCCATCACTATCCCAGGTATATATGCCAAGATTTTTTAAAGTATTTTTTAGTAAAGTTTTGCACTTACTAAAGAAAAGCACTAGCCCAGATTGTTCATTTGAAAGACGATTAAGGCACTGTCACCTGAACCATGCAAAATTCAGGAACTTACAATTTTGTAAATGCCTTTTCTAAATAAGGCCTTGTCAGAGTCATGTTGAAAATTAAGGTTCCTAGAACTGGTGAAAACAGCTGTAAGAATAGTCATGAACATAAAAATCATGCTATTCTCTCCATACAAAGATGAAAATAAAGACACACTGCCATATGCTTTGAGTAATTATTCAAGCAGCCTGATGGTTTTGCAGTGAAACATCACTCACTCTTCTGTTCACTCTGGTGATCTCCCATCTCAGCGGATGGCAACCATCCTTCCGGATGCTCTAGCCAAAAATTCTGGAATCATCTCATCTCCCCCTTTTTTTCATGTCTAATCAAAAAGCAAATCCTCTAACTTCAAAAGATATTATATCCAGAATCTGACCACCTCCACCACTACTTCTCTCCCATGGATACCCTCCTTTCACCCTTGTAACCCTATAAAACTCTTCTCCACATTTCAGCTAGAGTTTGAAAACATAAGTTGGGTCATGTCAATTCATGTTCAAAACCCTGCAATGATTTTCAGTCTTATTCAAAGCAAAAGCCAAGTTCCTACAGTGACTTACAATCTGACCATCAGGACCATGCACCTCTACCACCTTCCCTCCTGACCTGTCCTCCTGTCTGTTTCATCACCTCAGTCCCACCGCCTTACTATTGCTTAATCACAACAGCATGCTTCTACTTCAGAGCCTCTGTTCTTGTTCTCCCCGCTTGAAACAAACTTCCTGTATATAACCACATAATTCACTTCTTTACCTTCTTCAGGTATTTCCTCAAATGTCGCCTTCTCAATGAGACTTCCTCTGATCTTAATGTGTAAAACTCCAACCCCACTCCATCCTTTGCAACCCCTTTCTCTGCTTTATTTTTCTTTCATCACCACTAGATTATGAATTCCATGAAAGCAGATGTTTTTCTGTTTGCTTCACTGTTTTATTTCCAGCATCCAGAATAGTGCCTGGTATAAAATAAGGGTTCAATAAATATTTGTTGAATAAATTAATCAAGTGTGGGTATGTTTTCAAGAAAAAAAATACTTATCTGGAACAAACACAAAAATAGGCTGGGCGTAGTGGCTCACACCTACAATCCCAACATTCTGGGAGGCCAAGGCAGGAGGATCACTTAAAGTCAGGAGTCTCAGACCAGCCTAGGTAACTAGGAACACATTCACGGGCATTATCTCAGTATTACCATCATGAACATTAACACCAAGCATTCATTCTGTGTGCCAAGTCTATGCTGAGTATTTTCTTTACTTATATAACTTTTCTTCATCTAATCATTACCACAATCCCATGAGTTAGGTATTATTGGGCTTACAAAGCAACCTAAGCAAAGCAGTGTAAGCAAAGGTAAGACTTGAGTAATAGTTAGTTAGGCGAGTAGGGCCTAGAAACCAGAACCACATGTTTCAACACCATGCTCTTAATTGGTAGGCAACTGCCTCTTCAGATTAAAGCTAACATTTATTAACTGATTACTATGTGTCAGGTTAAATTACTTACTTGCAATATCTTATTTAACTATTTCAACTTTTTTTTAAACTTAATGTCAACTTTTTTTTTTTTGAGTTAGAGTTTCACTCTATCGCCCAGGCTGGAGTGCAGTAGCACACTCATGGCCACCTCAGTGTCAACCTGCTGGACTCCAGCAATCCTTCCGCCTCAGCTCTTCCAAGTAGCCAGAGCTACAGGCGTCGTGAGCTACCTGGCTAATTTTTTATTTACTGTAGAGATGAGGTCTTGCCAAGTTGCAGGGCTGTTCTCGAACCTGAAGTCTTAGGCAATCCACTCACCTTGGCCTCCCAAAGTGTTAGGATTACAGGCTGAGCCACTGAGCCTGACCTAATGCCAACGTTTTCAGTTGTTTATCCAACATACAACTTCCCCTTCTTCTTTAATAAGAGAATTCTGGCCTATTTTGTTTGAAGTAATAATATGCCCAGTCAAGGAGCTTCCTTTCCCAAACTCCCTTTCAAATGACCAAATTACACAGTTCTGGCCAGTAAGATAGAAGCAGAAGTCACTGAGTAAG
The DNA here is from genome assembly GCF_000164805.1 of Carlito syrichta. Taxonomy (NCBI): domain Eukaryota; kingdom Metazoa; phylum Chordata; class Mammalia; order Primates; family Tarsiidae; genus Carlito; species Carlito syrichta. The sequence continues at coordinate 353,021 of NW_007254492.1, read as the reverse complement.
GCAACTAGGAAAGAAATCCCTTTGAAAGCCAACTCAGTTGTCATGCATCCATCCTTCTGCCATATTCTTCTGGCCTAAAACACAAGCAAGAGGCTAGAGGTGGAGTGACTATCTTGCAACTATGGGAATGGGAGTCATGTGCTAAGTGTGATGGCATAAAAACTGGGAGCCTGGGACCTGATGGTACCTAGGCTGACACCTTCAGTCTTCTTGCTATATAAGGGGGAAAAGGTATTTTAAAAAGCCACTATTATTTCTTTCCATTACATGCAGACAAATGCAATCTCTATTTGATACAACCCTGTGAGGTTGTTGACTCAATGTTGCCCTCACAGAAAATGTCACCTTGGCTGGAGCGGTCCAATCAGAAAAAATACAGTATTAAGCATCACTCCACAGAGAACATAAGAGAACATAAAATCCTTTACATTTATGGAGGGACTAGAGGTAAGGTCCTAGAATTTGCATTTGGAAACCACTACTATAGACTCAAAATGTGTGGGTAGTAAGCAATTTATGAAAATAAAAACAGAGAGGAGAAAGAGAATAGAGCTACTGGGTTGCCTTCACCAAAGTGTCAAAGCAAGGCGAATCATGACTTGCTAAAAAAATACCTTAATTCTAGTCTGAAGTTTTCAATTTTCTAGTTTGAGATAAATAAATGAGTATTGAGTCTTTTCAAGAAGCACAATAAAAGCTACATGCTACAGCCCTTGCCAGGCAGGTTTTCCTCTTCGCCATCATACTGCATTGTTAGCAATGTCATGGTGGCAAGACCTTACACAGTTATACTACATGTCCAACAGAAATCCCTAAATCCATCTAAATTTGAATAAGACCTGAAACTAAGGGAAAAAAGATGAAGGGAAAAAAAAGACTAAAAGATACAATGATAGCCCAATGAACATTAACAACAGATTCAAATATTTAAGTGTTACAAGATTTTAAATCACATAGTATTTCATATTTCAGGGCAATACCAAAAACTGGGAACTCTAAGGACAAAAAGAAGAAAAAAAAAGTCAGCGATAACAACCACCACCATTTTATGGAGCGTTCAGTATGAGTCAAACACTCCCCACAAATATTTGCACTTAATCTGTAAATAGCCCCAATGGCATGGGTACTATTATCCCCAGTTTACAGACAAAAAGCCAACACTAAAATTGGTTATATAATTTGTCCAAGATCACAGAGCTAATAAGAGGTAAAGGCATGACCTGAAACCAGAACAATCTAACCCCAAAGCCCATACTTTTACAGCAGTTTTAACACATGTCAAATACATATAATCCAAGCTCAGTAATTTTAATTCAAGACTAAGGGCTAAGAATCAGCTCAAAAATACTGAAAAGATCAATGATTAATTGTGAGAATGATAAATCTTTTACAGGTAGTCTTACTTAAAGAACAGCAAATCTTGCCAAAGTATACTTAAGATGATACAGTTATTTAAAAGGACAGCTTTTGAATTCCCAGTTTTAGGCTTTTACTATAGACAGGAGTTCTTTAATATAACTTCTTTTCGCTGTGGAATTTTACCAGAAAGAGGGAGAACAAAACAGAATGTGAGAAACAATTAACCCCATAAATATCATAGTACTAAGTAGCAAATGTTTAAAAAATTACAGTTCAAATAAATGTGTTTTGACAGAGAAGACATCATTATGCTGATTCCCCTAGAATACCAATCTTTTGAACAGCATTTAGGTGATCCCAAATCCTTTTTTCTAGATTTCAATCATTTGTTTCCTGGAAAAAAATGAGTGTAATCTATGAAATTACAACAATTATTTTTTTAAGACTGATAGCTTATTTATACTGTGTTCCAAACATTTTGGTATGGAAGTGAAGTTAGGATAAGAATACAAGGCTTATTGAGGCTTGCTACTTGTAGTTCAAGAAAAAAACATTTTTCTCCCTATTGGGAGGATGGGGTGTGAGGGTGTGAGGAATGAAAAGATAGGTGTAGAATATCTATCAGATTTTTTTCACTGTAAGGATATTTCCCTTAATCTGTGGGACCCTGATCCCAACTTCAAGTTCATATCTAAAAACCAATCAGCACAGATGCAGGAACAAGGATCCCAAATTAGGCAACAGGGGGGATGGATGCCAGTACTGGCTCTGCCACTAATTAGCTAAATGGGCGTAGGCAGTCATTTTACCTTTCTATGTCTCAGTGTTTTCAACTGTCAAATAAGGTGGTTACCGTACTTCACACCATACACAAAAATTTACTCAAAATATATCAGAAGCTTAAATTCAAGAGCTAAAATGATAACATAGGAAACAATCTTCACAATGTTGGGCTAGTAAAGATTTCTTAGATACAACATCAAAAGCAAAATCCAATAAAAGGAAAAAGGGACAAACTTCATCAAAATCCAAAACGTTTGTGCTTTAAAAGACATCAAGAAAATGAAAGAAAAAAAAAAAAAGAAGATATATGAAAGTCTAATAAATAAGCACATGAAAAGATGCTTACCATCATTAGTCATTAGGGGAATGCAAATCAAACCCACAATGAGGTATCACTTCATACCCACCAGGATGGTTATACTCAAAAACACATCATATGTTGGCCAGGATATAGAGAATAGGAACTCTCATAATTGCTAGTGGGAATGTAAAATGGTACCGTTACTTTGAAAAACAGTTTGATAGTTACTTAAATTTGTGATATTACCCAGCACTTCCACTCCTGGGACACAATCAAGGAAAATGAAACATGTTCACATGAAGACTTGTTGTGAATACTCAAAGCAGCGCTATTCCAAACAGCCAAAAAACAGAAACAATCCAATGTCCATCTACTGGTGTCCAATAAAAAGAAACCATGTATTGCTATATGCAACAACACGAGTGAATCTCAAAACACATAACATAAAGTAAAAGAAGCCAAACACAAAGGACCACAAATTATATTTACATAAAATGTCCAGAAAGGACAACTCTATAGAGACAGAAAGTAGATTTGTGATTGCCTGGGGGTGGGAACAGGGAATGACTGCAAATGGACATGAGGCATCTTTCTGGAATGATGAAAATGTTCTAAAATTGGATTGTAGTGATGACTCAACAACTCTAAAAATTTAAAAGATTATCAAATTGTACATTTTAATCAGGTAGATTTTATAGTATATAAATTATATCTCAACATTGTTTTTAAAAATGAAAAACTATCATGTTAAATGAAAGAAGTCAAACAAAAAAGACCACGTGTTATATGATCCCATTTATATGAAATGTCCAAAAAAGGTAAATCTATAAAGATAAAAAGTAAATTTTGGGTTGCCTGGGGCTGGGGTGGGAAAAGGGTTTAACTGTAAACAAGCAAAAGAGATCTCACTGGAGTGAAGGATATATTCTAAAACTGGATTATGGTAATAGTTGTACAACAAAGTGAATTTACTAAAAATCACAAAATTTTATAACTAAAATGGGTGAATTTTATGGCATTAAACTACACCCAGGCTGAGGTACAGTAGCACACTCACAGTCACTGTAACCTCGACCTGCTGGGCTCAGGTGATCCTTCTGCCTCAGCTTTCCAAATAGCTGAAACTACAGGCACGTACCACGTCACCCAGCTAATTTTTTGAATTATCGTAGAGATGCGGACTCGCCAAGTTCCCCAGGTTGGTTTTGAACCCCTGGGCTCAGGCAATCCTCTCACCTCAGACTCCCAAAGTGCCGGGATTACAGGTGAGCCACCATGCCTGGCTCAAATGGTAGTCAAATAGCAGTGGAGCGCCTAACTTTTGACGAACCATGGACCACTTAGTGAATTCGATGAACATTAATCCTACTCTAGAAGACTGAGATTAGCCGGGCTGGGTGGCTCAGCCTGTAATCCCGCGCCTTTGGGAGGCTGAGGTGAGTGGATTGCCTG
>NW_007254492.1:347096-349078 GCF_000164805.1 Carlito syrichta | reverse complement strand
GCCACTGCACTCCAGTCTGGGCGACAGAGTAAACTCCAACTCAAAAAAAAAAAAGAAGACTGAGATTCACTTTTGTCACACATAAATATCCTAAGGACATCAAATTAATAAGTCAATAAATCTCTGAAGCCCCTGCAACTCTAAAATTCTACTATACCTTAACAGCAAAGGCTTTAAGAATTACTACAACCATCCTCTTCACCCTAGAAAGACAGCCATACTACCAGAAAACAAAATTCTTCTAAAAGATGGTTAAGGGCTCTCCTCTTTGCTTTTCTGACATCATTTTGGAATCTCCCATTTAAACCTTTCCTCTAGCATGAAACTCTAATTGGGGGAACCAGAAGCAATCAATCAAGACAGAGAACTAGCTACCTGTCTTTACAATATATGTCAAAGACCCAGTATGCAGCAAAGACATAGACCCATACAGTAGCTTAAGGAACAAGAAGAGTTATCGTTCAGATAAAACAGCCCAGGCAGGGTGCAGCGGCTCATGCCTGTAATCCCAGCACTTTGGAAGGCCGAGGCAGGAAGACTGCTTGAGCCCAGGAGGTGAAGAGCTCAAGACCAATCTAGGCAACATAGCAAGACCTTGTCTCTACAAAAAAAAAAAAAAAAAACTTAGCCAGTTATGGTGATGCAAGGTTGTAGTCCCAACTGCTCGGGAGGCTGAGGCAAAAGGATCATCTAAACCCAAAAAGGCGAGGCTGTGGTGAGCAGTGATTGTACACTGCACTGCAGCCTGGGGAACAGAGTGAGACCTCGACTCAAAGAAAAAAAAAAAAAAACTTAGCCCGGATTGTTGGTTTTTCTTCTTTTTTTCTTATACAAACTAATACTGCTTTAAGTTCAAATTATTTTAAAACAAGAGGCAAGTAAAGTGAAAAAAATAAATTCGACAAAGTTTATTTACAGCAGTGTAATAAACACTGCCACCCTCAAGGCAGCTAAAGAGTCTTCAGTTGGTCTTTGTTATAAAATTAATTTTAGGGCAAGATGCTGGCAAAGTAGACAATCTTCCTCTAATGCACAGGGGTCTGCTCGTGTCAGTTGAACTGAGCCCGTTTAACTAAAACCACCCCCTTTGATTTCCAAGGACACTGGGTTACCGTTGCCCAACAAATACTCCCCTTATCCCCAGTCCCCAACCTCCCCCCAATTACTTTGCATCTCTGCGAATTACAATCCATGTTTGTGCAAGTTTTAATCTCTGCCAACTGGTATTCCTGGACTTCCTTAAATTCCACTCCACACACCAGCTCGATCTATCGGATCACTTCAGAGCCCTACTTGAAGTCCTCCAGTGACACTTAAAATAAAATTCCAAAATCTACCAAGGTTGAGGAAGTCCCTCCCATCTGGTTCCTCCCTTTTATCTCTCTCCTCACCAGCCTTGGTTCTGGTCCTAAAAACACATCAAGCTCTCCCCCTCCTCGGGGCCACTGCATTTCTTCACCCCTCAGTAAGGAAAAAAATCTTCCTGCGGCTCTTATGCCTCACTTCTCATCCTTCGGGGCTCAGCTTAAATGTCATCGCCTCAGAAAAAGTATTTTCCTTGAAATCACCCTGACTAGGTCCCCAGGTTATTCTCTATCAGAACATCTTGTTTTTCTCCTCCTCAGCACGTGCCAAAACCTGTTCTTTTTCCTTCTTTTTGTCTATTTAGTGTCCACCTCCCCGACCAAAGAGCCAGTGGCAAGGAGTCAGAAGTTGGGTCTGCGCCGCTCAGCTTCATCTGGAGAGGATCCCCAGCTCCTCCCAGCAATGTCTGGCACTCCTGGGCACTCGCGGAGCTCTCGCACGGATGGGGAGTGAACTGCAGCACCCTCTCCCACAATCCCACAGAGAGGTGGCTGCGTCCACAGCCCCGAAAAGGCCTGATCCACACCTGCATTTTTCTCTCTCTGCAAGACACGTCGGTCGCCCAGGTCCACGCGTCTGTCAAACAGGCACACAAATCTCTCCTGAGCCCCTCAAGC